>NC_069128.1:57257705-57563553 GCF_026914265.1 Mya arenaria
ACTCCGTTTATTTCTTTATAAAAACAATGGTTTCATACACTTTGTACTTACAATTAAATAATGCAAAGATATAATGTGAGTATATCAAGTCTTCGGAGAAAAAGGACTTTTATAGATATTATTTAATGCGGTTAATGATACAAACAACATCATTTAAAAAAACGAAAATACACACTTTTTTCTTAGGAATATTTGCATGGCAAACAAATACAATGTACAAAGTTCAAAATATTAATGTGTTTTGATCTCCTATCACAAATGAAATATGTTTTATAGATACAGTGGCTAATTTGCTTAAAAATCATATTGGAATAATCATAATAATATTTGGCTTATGTTATATTATAATTTATAACAGTATCCTATCTTGTTAAACATTTTTTATACCTTTTGTTTTCGAAATGCATTAATGGTTGACTTAAACTTTGTTAATGAAGAACATTTGATAAAAAAGTCGTGCTCATAGTCCACTACTTCATAACAAGAAATACACAAAAAACAATCTTACAGCTTCCAAGTATAAATATTGAAATTAGCTGATAAGCTGATACATTTCCTTAGTTGTCATATCTACAAGGGCTTTGGTTTGAAACTTTAGTCGTAGTGTTGTGTTGGCGTTGGTATAAATGTATATCTCACCTTCTACATGAATGCCGCTATCCGACTGGCCTAGAGCGGTCACGTGCAGGACGTGTATAACCCATACACCCCCGGTCATTTCCAGTATATTTCATACAGCCCCTGTAACTTTATACTCCACAGAAGACGTAACAAAATGGCGGCCGAATAATTTGTATCTTCTCTCTCGGCTTATCTTTTCACTGTAGGGGAGCTTACTCATGCACGATATAAAATATAAATTTTATTCAAGCAAACAGTTGAGTGTAACTGACTGTTTACATGAGTCGTTGGTTACAAAATGTCGACTAAAAAACGGTATGCCAGCACATCATGTGACGAAGCTGTCGAAAAAAGGTTAAAAGTAAATTCAAAGCAGACGCTTCGATGCAAAAAGAAATCTGCAAATGTGCTGAAGAGGTACCTTCAAGAAATTGTTAAAAATTAAGTGTTAAAAACAGTTAATTGATTAAAAACTGTTTTTGTTTGTCTAATTATTACATTTATTGACTGTAATAGTTACATCTTTCTTGGACAGTTATAATTTAATGTAACCTTACTGCAAAAATATATATGCTGTTAAACAATTTAATTACTATATTTACATTGTTATTGTATTTGTTCCAAATAAACTTGATGACATAATTTTTTTGTATTTCTTAAAATATAATTCTGAGATAATATTTAAGCGTCACTGATCATTGTCTTAACAAATACATCATATCTTAATATAATCTTATTATTAAAAGTATTCGGTGAGATATATTCGTTACACTGTTAGTAGCTTGGGGTGTATATCACATACCCCCCCCCCCTTTATTACTAACAGTGTAAGTAATACTACCGTAGTTAGTCCTGCAATCCGATTGGTTCTGTTGTGACGTTATTTTAAGAATTGATTTGTGTCTATTTAA
Source organism: Mya arenaria (assembly GCF_026914265.1). Classification (NCBI taxonomy): domain Eukaryota; kingdom Metazoa; phylum Mollusca; class Bivalvia; order Myida; family Myidae; genus Mya; species Mya arenaria. The sequence continues at coordinate 57,259,238 of NC_069128.1, forward strand.
ATGATAATGATACATTATAAGTGTAATCTATCTGAATACGATTGAGCTAAAATAACCTTTAATATAATAAAAAAAAAAAACATGCGCTCACTTACCATAGGAATTCGGCAATGAATGTGACTTTATATAGACCAAATATGACAGCTCCTGAAATATACATGGAACTCGTCTTTCTCTGCCCGATTAAAAGCGGTTAACATTTATTAAGAAAGCTATGTTGATGTAAGTGTTGTCTTTCCGTGTTTTTCGTTCGCTTTGTGTTTCTCGTTCAGTATACACATTGTCCTACAGCTCTAAGGTTATAAATCTATATTTGCACTAAGGTCATGCATTGACTTAAAACTATTTACAAATAAACTTAGCGAAACGTGCTTGTCAATAAGTTAAACAAAGCAGTTTCATAATGTATTAACCACAGTCACAATTTCAAAAGGGTTAAAATTTGTGCGTATGAAATAAAGTACAAAGATTTAATGGCACATCCATCTTACATTTTAGTGAAAGTGAAGTCTGTCTTTTCAAATTAAGCAGTTTTTAAGGTGATTTATTTCCTTCTTAAGTAACGGTTAAAAGATGTTCCAGAAACGTCGTTCAAAATGCATTCGTGATTTTGCCCCGTATATATATATATATATATATATATATATATATATATATATATATATATATATATATATATATATATATATATATATATATATAGTAGGGTGTCACCGAAAGTAGTAGGCTATCATCAATAGTAGTAGGGTATCACCAACAGTAGTAGGGTATCATCAATATTAGTAGGGTATCACCAATAGTAATTAGGTATCACCAATAGTAGTAGGGTAACATCAACAGTAGAAGGAATCCAATAGTAGTAGGGTATCACATATATAATATCTGTAATAGTGCATCACCAACAGTAATAGAACTCCAATAAGAGCAGGGTATCCCAAATAGTAGAAGGGTATCACAAATAGTAGAAGGGTACCTAAAGTACAAGGGTATAATACATAGTTGTAGGGTATCACTAATAGTAGAAGGGTATCACCAAAAGTAGTAGGGTATCACTAATAGTAGTAGGGTATCACCAATATCAGTAGTGTATCACCAATAACAGTAGGGTATCTCCAATAGTAGCAGGGTATCACCAATAGTAGTAGGGTATCACCAATAGTAGTAGGGTATCAACAATATCAGAAGGGTATCATCAATTGTAGAAGGGTATCACCAATAGTAATAGGGTATCACCAATAGTAGTAGGGTATCACCAACAATACTAAGGTATCGCTAATAACATTAGCGTATCACCATCAGTAGCAGGGTATCACCAGTAGTAATAGGGTATCACCAAAAGTAGTAGGTTATCACCAATAGAAGTAGGGTATCACCTATAGTAGTAGGATATCATCAATAGTAGTAGGGTATCACCATTATCAGTAGGGTATTACAAATAGTAGTAGGGTATCACCAAAAGAAATTGGGTATCAACAATATCAGTAGTGTATCACCATTAGTAACAGGGTATCACCAAAAGTAGTAGGATATCACCAATAGTAGTAGGGTATCACCAATATCAGAAGGTGAATCACCAATAGTAGTAGGGTGTCACCAATAGTAATAGGGTATCACCGATAGAAGTAGTGTATCGCCAACAGTAGTAGAGTATCACCAATAGCAGTAGGGTATAACCAAAAGTAGTAAGGTATCGCTAATAGCAGTAGGGTATCACCATTAGTAGAAGGGTATCACCAATAGTAATAGGGTATCACCGATATCAGAAGGGTATCACCAATAGTAATAAGGTATCACCAATAGTAGTAGGGTATCACCAACAATAGTAAGCTATCGCTAATAGCATAAGGGTATCACCATCAGTAGCAGGGTATCACCAATAGTAGTAGCATATCACCAAAAGTAGTAGGGTATCACCTATAGTAGTAGGGTATCACTAATAGTAGTAGGGTATCACCATTATCAGTAGGGTATCACTAATAGTAGTAGGGTATCACCAAAAGAAGTAGGGTATCACCAATATCAGTAGTGTATCACCAATAGTAATAGGGTATCACTAAAAGTAGTAGGGTATCACCAATAGAAGTAGGGTATCAATAATATCAGAAAGGGAATCATCAATAGTAAAAGGGTATCACCATAAGTAGTAGAGTATCACCAACAGTATTAAGGTATCACCAATAGCAATAGGGTATAACCAAAAGTAGTAAGGTATCGCTAATAGCAGTAGGGTATCACCTTAGTAGAAGTGTATCACCAACAGTTATAGGGTATCACCAATATCAGTAGGGTATCACCAATATCAGTAGGGTATCACCAATATCAGTAGGGTATTACCATCAGTGGCAGGGTATCACAACTAGTAACAGGGTATCACAAATAGTAGAAGGGTACCTATAATAGTTCGACCTTTATCCCTGACCTTTGAGAAGGTCTATAATAGTCCATGTATTACGAGGCAAGACCAAGCCGTGGTTCGTAGTAATTGTCCAATAAGTGTGTGGTTTTGACTAACAAAGACTAAACCTTTCTATAGTATTACTGTTCATATGATTCACATATATGAAGGATTCCAGAAGGACTCAATACATAAAATTCTGACGAATCTACACACTGAAATATAACATACACAGTTTTAAGTAAAATTCAACATCACATTAAGTAATTATACATAAAATGTTAAAGAATATATTTATCTCATACAATATCGTAAAGTGCTTAGTGGCCCGTATAAACAAACAACTACTGAGATAAATGACATTCAATAGAAAGGTAAAACACATGACAACAACAACAAAACATACATGACATCTGCAGCTACATACAGTACACTTACAAGTTTATGGAACTGAGTGTTTTCACTGGCAACCTCTGGGTCTCCTAATTCACATCCATGATAGCTATGAACTTGTTACTTCTGTAAACAAATATGCAAACAGTGAAACACATGCAAAGGGTTACTTAAAAAGAGCTGCTATCTTAAAATACTGATTAAGAAACAGAGTATACCAAACATTCCAAAAAAACAACAGAATACACAATCAATACAACATATTGCAATTAATAAAATTACTCACTAGAATGCATTTAATACATACCTAACATGGAAATGCTCTATGAAAATGACTCTAGAACTGAGTTAAAAACAAAGAACTAAAATGCGCCAAAACCCTGCAGATTGCTATTCTCACAACATCAAATATCAATCAAGGAAGCAGATAACACAAAATATTAGAAATGCATAAGACAACACTTTCAACGAATGTTGAAATATAAACAGGGTTATATACCTATAGTAGTAGGATATCACCAAAAGTAAAAGGGTATTAACAATTACAGAACGGTATCTTAAAAGCAGCTTGACATGTATTCTGGAAGAGAAAACATTTGAACTCACAGTTTAAGTATCCAAAACAGGAGCCTCGGTGAATTGAAACTCCTCGTATATTTATCAATTTTCGGAATTTATAAGGTTAACTATGGTAGTGCGTTTACATATGCTATGGCACTACAGTTACACTATTAAAACAACAGTGTCTTTGTTTATCTTGAGGGCTGTGATGGGCATTGATTCAGGAAATTACCAAAAGGCAGAAACACTAATCCAATGTGTAAAAAAACATTGAACATTCATCAATTTTGTCTACCCATTCAGAGGAATCAGTCCCAGTATGCATTTGTTTTGAACTGTAATTATTTATCAAATTATACGTCATGTTTTAAAATAGACTGAAAATAACTTATAACTAAAAGGTGGTTTAATTCAACATGTGTCAACCCAATTGGATTGATAAGACGCCAAACTATTTGTGATGAGGTTCATAACACTGCTAATAATGAATATTAGAAATTACATTGTTTTATTAAGGGTGACTGTATGCATAAGCAAAACTGATATAGATGATATTGCACATCAGGAGATCGTGATAAATGTGGGCAATCATACGATGGAATATATACAGTTATTATAATGATTAACTGATTTTGCCCCGAGTGTCCACAGAAGATGCATTTAAATAGATCTAAAAAGGGTGATGAAAATACTCCGTTGGTTCCGCGCGAGTAAGTACATGTTTGTATTTAGTTCTAACTCAATCTCATTACTATCATATTTTGACCGTCGTGTTATTTCGGTGTTGCCATAGCTAAACCTTGGTTAGTTGTTACCGTGCGTACTTGTTTTTTGTTTGAATTTATGGAATATGGTGTAATGGCTGTTGGTGGCGCGATCGTTAGCGGAGACGGGGATGCTTCATATTCTATTAAGCTAATTGTGCGTACCATCAGACCTAGCCATCAGGCAAATTGTATACGAAAGTGGTGATGTGGGTAGCGTCATTTCTGATTCAACCAATTGTGTGTTTCTACAGACCATTCTATATGGAGAGCCGTATAAAAATGTGTCGGTGCATCATGTAAAATATATTGTATTGTGTTTACCCGAAAGCCTCATTGGAAAGTGAGCTACATCCGCAAGCTAGCGGTGATAGAGTTGTGCATCATGTTGTGTCTAACTTTTTATGGTACGCTCAGACCTCCCCGGGAAGCGAGCCGCATGCGGAAGTTCGCGGTGATGGGAGGATGCCTCATGCAGCAAATGGATGTCAGTGGGATCGGTTACGGTCTAAGTGTGCTGTACCCGGAACTCATTGTCGTGTTCGGAAGCTCTCGGACCAACGCCTCCCTCGTTCAGGGCATATACATGGGCATATGCACAGGTGGCGGTATGTAGTAACTGTCAACCCCAGTACCCAATTATTTAATTATCAACACCAGGTTGAAGAAGTCATTCGTTTTCCCGATGTTTAATTTCACACCCTTTATTTTAGTTTTTAAAATCGGCAATCGCATTGCAGGGATCATTTTTCACAAGTTTAATACGACGGTTTGGACCTGGGCAAAGTATAGTGGTGGGGCTGCTGTTGGAACAGTCGGGCTGTTTTGTAGCAGTTTTGCCAAAAATCTCCCCGCCGTCATTATTCTAACGGGTGTAGTAGCAGGTAAAACATTTCTTTCAAAGGGACATTCTTATCCAATGATAGAGAAGTAGTGAAACATTACCCATTCAACTCATATAATACAATGGATACAGTGACGACCACCTCAGCCAAACATTTTCCTGGGAGCTGTTTTAAGGCACAATCATCGGACACATGTAACATAAATTATAAAAAATAAACAGATATGATGGCTTGATCATGTGAATGGTTCAAACATAGAAGATAGGGTCTTGCAAACCAATAACTTATCATCTTCTTTTTTTTAATTATCGGTCCCGATATTCTACATATGTTTAAAACAACAAATGTAAATGGTTGGTACACTGACCTTCAATAGAATAATTATGTTCTCAATTAGACTGGATCAACCTAGGTTAAGCACCAAATAACGTCAAATGAGACATATAAAATCAACTTTTAAGTCTTCATATTAAAAACAGTTAATGTTTTTATTTTTAAATACTATATGACAATGCTTTTATTGAAAGTTAGCCAATTTCACAGAACATACATCGCTGTAATATTCCGCTGAGCTGTGTCACTCACCACAAAACATAATTGTATATAGACCTTATTAACATGGGATAATGGCTTAATATTCAAGCATACTTTTTAACATAATCTTAACAGTCATTAAACATTGTTATGAAAGTAGATAAAACTGAACTTTGAGGCCAATTTGACGTCATTTATTTATTAGCTTCAACCCCTGTTAAACTAAGCTCTTCTATATATATTTCATCAGGTATTAATGACCTTCTACAATTCATTGAATATTACATCACCAGGTTATCAGGAGACAAAATATTGAAGAGAAATACTTATCCATTTATCATTTAAAATATGAGTTTGTTTGTTTAATCCATATTTATACGGCGTCATATTGCTTTATTTATTGGCTTCATAGCAAGTTTAATGAATTTTTAATGTTTTGCGCAAGGTAGATAATTAAAATTTTATTTGGTGAAAATCCTGTTAAAGGGTATTTATTACATCAATTTAATTTGGAAGTCAAAAATCTACGAACATCTTGAAATCCATTTGAACGTTTGCATTATTAGTTGCCATTTGAGTACATACATCTATAAATACCTTTATTACATCAATCCAAACACCAACTTGAAAATATTACAAAGCCTGTCCATTTTACATTTTTCCATTTTCATTAAGGCGACGCTAGGGCGTGGTTTATAGTCCGTGTTATTTCAATCAAGGCTACGCCAAAGCTTTGTTTAGTACCGTGTTGTTTCAATTAGGGCAACACTGAGGCGTGGTTTATAGTACCGTGTTATTTCAGTTACGGCGACCCTGCGGCGTGGTTTTTAGTAACGTGTTATATCAATTAAGGCACCACTGAGGCGTGGTTTATACTACCGTGTTATTTCAATTAAGGCGACACTGGGGCGTGGTTTATAGTACCGTATTATTTTAATTAAGGCGCCACTGAGGCGTAGTTTATAGTACCGTGTTATTTCAAATAAGGCGCCATTGAGGCGTGGTTTATAGTACCGTATTATTTCAATTATGGCGCCACTGAGGCATGGTTTATAGAACCATATTATTTCAATTGAGATGCCACTGAGTCGTGGTTTATAGTACCGTGTTATTTCAATCAAGGCGACGCCAAGGCTTGGTTTATAGTACCGTGTTATTTCAATTAAGGCGCCACCGAGGCTTGGTTTATAGTACCGTGTTATTTCAATTAAGGCGACACTGAGGCGTGGTTAACAGTACCGTGTTATTTCAGTTACGGCGACCCTGCGGCGTGGTTAATAGTACCGAGTTATTTCAATTAAGGCGACGCTGATGCGTGGTTCATAGTCTGTGTTATTTCTCTTAAGGTAACGCTGAGGCTTGGTTTATAGTGGACATGATGGTGACGCGCGGGTTCACCAGACAATCGGGATCGGTGATTGCTTCAGCCATCGGTACGGGATTGTATCTCCTTTTGAATACTTTGCCTATCATATTTCTGATATAATCACATATCAGAACTGAATTTTATATGTGTATGTATCATTGTACATACCTATTATACATTTTCAATAGAAGAGCCTGTACATCAATTTTTATCTCAACTTTTGCACTTAAAATAACTTGAACAAAATATTAGTCATGTGTACTAGGAACATTATATAAAAAAGCACCTACATTATTGGGTACACTGTTATGTTTTAGATTTTTACCGATCTGTTATATATTATTAATGGAAATATGATCTAATTTTTTTTCTTCGACATTGTTTTCATTTTTAATGTCATGTTTTAAGGAACACACCGACGCTTTACCACTGGATCTACCTTTGTCCGCTGACGGCCGGGACCCACGCGCTAGTTGCTATTTTCAATGACTACACAGGGATATTCTGCGCATGCGTTGCATACGGTGTTTTTTTGGCATAACTTTTGCCCAGGCGCCTACAATTATGTTTAAAACAGCTGGCCTTGACCGATATCCCCAAGGAATGGCGCTAGTAAACACCATGTATGGCATTGGAGATACACTTAGCGGACTTCTTGGAGGTAATAGTATTTTTTGTTTTCAGTATTGTGCTTAGTATTCGATCGTAGAAGAAAAATGGTCGCGGCATGGTAACAGCCGTAACATCTCCCCATTAGAGTACATGTACCATGTTAAATAAATATTTTCCTTAACTTGTTAGCTTTTATGTGTATCGGTGTCTTGCAATGACCGGTATGCTTACTATTCATATATCTGAATTGGCTGGGGTGATCGGTCGTTATATACGCTTGTGTGTTCTTTTTTGTGTTTCGTCGGTATCTATTGTGTTCTTGTGTTGGGTCAGCATATAGGTGTTTTTTTGTTAGGGCGAATTATTATAAATGTGTTGGGTAGTTTTTTGTATTGAAGGATTAGTTCAGACATGATATATTTTACAAAAATTGTGAAGAAAGCTATGATAGCTTATACTCTCGTCACTCTCGTTGGCACGATGTTGCGCGGGAGTGTGGTCTTGTGTTGTGGGGGAATCCGGAGTACCCGAAGAAAACTCACTTGTCCGGCTTGGTGACCACTCACTTGCGCCCAGCCCGGGATTCGAACCCGGGTCGCCTTGGTAAGAAGCGAGTGCGCTAACCACTGCGCTAACCGGACATAATGATTGGGTTATCTTTTTACTTTAATTGGAAGTCGTCGTCCTTGATTTAAGTTTCAAAATACTACATCGGTTCTTTATCCCATTAACTAATTATATACCCAATGATGTTGAATCACATTTGTGTTGTATTTCACTAGGGTCATCCGCGACACGACCGGCCAATACGATATCGTGTTCTGGCTTGCAGTGGGCACAAGGGTATATAACGGAATCTGGCGGCCTTCTTTATCAAGAAGGAGGAAGGAGATTCAAAGTTGGACAATGACATTTCTGTACAATATAGGCGACTTCAGACTAATATGATGTTGGGCCAAGTGCAATATACGTATTTATAGATGCACATTTATAATCTGTTTGAGTAAACATGATGATGGTAATCCATCTTAGAGACAAGTAGTCTATTAATTGTTTTTATTGATGCCTTTTAAATGGTCAATATGCCATGCTCTCGTATAGAGCCTTTGTGTAAACTTGTCTCGTAATAAAAAAGAATAAACATTATTTAAAAAGATACCGAATAAAAATTATGACTGCTAAGTCAAAAACAATAATCGAAACTATTACACTAGCTTTTTTAGCTTAACTCAGACAGTCTGTAAACCGCATCCATATCAATTAAAGTTTTAGCCCACAGCAGACTCGTGTTCCAGCGACCTCATGTTTCATTGACCGTTCCTAGGTGATAACCTATCTTTATTGGTGAAGTTATTTTGATGAGTGTGTGGTCTGTTAATGTTGTTTGTATTTGTGTTTTAGGTGTTTGTCGTTTGAGCCCTTGCCTTGTGATTCCTTACAGGGTTTATTTCTGAATGTTAGACTACTGGGCTTTCCCTGTAGTTTTCATTATATAATTGGATTCTGAATTGAGGGAAGTAAGGATAGTATGCACGTCAATTAAAAAAATAGACGGACACTGTTTATGCTTTGCTAAGGGTCTTTTGCATTATTAGCAGCTTTTGACTTCTTAAATACGAAAGTGAATTGAAAAACACTTTTTAAGATAAATCTTACGTGCACATGTATTATTAATATTTACATGATTTATTGCCAAACTAAATACACTAGAATGTTTAAAATTACTGCACATAAAATATATTACACGGACATGACTGTGCATAATTATGACGCATATACATGGCATCCCAACTTAAATTCATAATTTTTGGCGGTATCATCAAATATTACCACGCCAGTTCCGGAACATCTTGAAAAGGTGGGTTATGTTTTGTTTGTCTTTGTAAAGCTTATTTCGGCCGTTTTCTTAAAATACATAAAATAGCTGTCGTACGACAGCGCGCTCGAGTATACGTTGCTTTTTCTTTAGATATAAATATACAAATGATGTAATATGTGCCTGCCAAAACAATAAAAAGTCAATTTAAAAAGTAAAAAAACAACACACAAGCCGCAATGCGACGCAACCAGGTTTTCAATAATTAACAGACGAACTTGTGCTTTCGTTGTGAGATTTAGTTGCACCTAGACGTTTAGTACCAAACGATTATCTATTTTTAGTAACAGTGTCCTGACCTTGATCCCCAAACACAATCCTATGAAATGTTTTCAATCACCTCTTTATATGTACCAAGTTTGGTCACAATATGTCAACCCTAAGTAAAGTTAAATGGTATTAACCATTTTTATATATGTTTTTATAGTGACCTTGACCATGACTCACGGGTACCAAACACACAATCCCATGAAAGGTCTCTATCAACTTTTTTATATACTAAGTTAAATTGCAATATGTCAAACTTAACTGAAGTTATTCGGTACCATCCATTTTTCTATTTTCAGTAACAGAAACCTTGACCTTGACCCTAGGGGCACCAAACACAATCACATGAAAGGTCTCCATAAACTCATCCTACATTTAAAGTTTGGTAAAAACGTTAAAAACCAAACTAAAATTAATCGATACCATAAGTGAGTCTGACGCCGCCCTCCCGCTTGTCCGCCTGATCAACGACGTACGTACGTCATTCTAAAAACCGGGTTTAACTTTTACACTTTGTGAAAACCTGGTTAATGATATTCTAATGTGCCTATCAAAAGCCAAAACACAGCTAAAATGGCAAAAAGAACAAAGTCAATCAAGGGCCATAATTATATTTAGGATAAATAAGGAGTTATGTTACCTTATTTGTTCGACGGTTACTGTGAAAAGTTTAAGTTAAATCCAAAATAGTCCAAAAACATTAACATAGCTTTTTTAGTCTATCAAGGGCCATAATTTGTATTAAGGTTAATATGAAGTTATATAACCTAATTGTGTGATGGTCATAAACATTTGTGTCGAGCCAATTGAATGAAGGTAATCTCTACTGTATTTTTTCATATAAGTATTGCCTTAAACCTTAACTCGACACAATGTGCCCTTAAATTTTGTCAAAAGTTCCTAAGTCAATCAGGAGCCATTTTCTTTATTTAAGATGAAACGGTGTAATGTTACCTGTAAGATGACCGTAAATAATTGTTTGAAGTATAAAGCCAATTGAATGAAGGGTATAGAAGTTGTTAGTAAAAATGCCAACTTCCCCTAAAACTTAAATCTAAAACAATGTGCCCTAAAACTTTATTTTAGTTTCTAAGTCAATCAGGTACCATAGTTTGTATGAATATATACTATCATTGTGTGGTGGCCCTGACAGCTATGTGAAGTACGGAGTATATTGCATCAAGGGCAGTGGAGTTATAAGTAAATATGCCAAGTTTTCCTTAATCTTTAACTGGACGCCAACGCCGGATGAATAGTAAAGCCTCCTTATTCTACGAATAGTCGGGGTAAGTTGTTAATTTGACGCAGATTTGACAAAACCCGACTTTCTCCTTATTCTTACTTTTATAATGTATAATTCTAAATCAATAGTTTTTAACATTGCGGTTTTCAATAGCCATAACGATACATTTTTTTAGTGATAAAATCGCTCAAGGGAACCACCAAGGCTTAAAGCTTACTGAATTATTCGTATCGAATTCCGTTGCTTTAAATTTAATCCTCGTTTCACCAAAACGCATCTGGACGATACCCGTAGTCTTCTTGTCATACTGTATGTTTTCAACATCTATATCAAGCGTGCATACCCATTCACAATCCAAAGTGTAAATGACTCTTCCGGGTTATATATCTTGTAGAGTTTTGTATATGTCAACTGATACACGGCTCATTCCTGGCCTATGGGAGCGAAACTCTTTCGTGATTGTTGTTTCTTTCACAACTATCTTCTCGCCTTTTCTGACCAAAGGATGGAACACATCAAAGCACATCAAACTCCCGTCTCTCTCTTTAACCTTAAAATCTTCCCTTTGGATATTCACATCAAAAGGAACATTGGTGCTAACACCTAAACCAAGGGGGAAAGAAATTTAGTTTTTTGTTCATTTCACAAACAAATACTTAGGATGCATTATTTAATTTGTTCGACATGTTGACTTGCATATGCTATATCACACTAGAACACAGATAACGTACGTCTTGTTAGCAACGAGAAGTAATATAATCGAACGTAATGCAGTGTTTCTATTTGTATTAGACGTATATGCAATATTTGATAGCTACAATAATTTCCTTAAAAAGTAAAAATAAATATCACCCAAAATCCCTCCGTTTTGACGTAGTTTATTTGATGCTCATTGCATAATAAGTGTAGTCTATCTAAATACTGGAGAGTTAAAATAAAACTTAATATAATCAAAATCATGTGTTTACGTACCATAGGAATTCGGCAATTTATGTGACATGATAAAGTTTTGGCAGTGACCAAATATGACAGCTCCTGAAATAGACATGGAACATCCTAATAGAAAATCTTGCTGACCTAAATAATACCCCCAACCCCTAGTTTACTCGTTTTTCTCTGCACGATCCAAAGCGGATTACATTTATTGAGAAAGCTATGATGATGTGGTCTTTCCGTGTTGTTCGTTTGCTTTGAGTTTTTCGTTTAGTGTAATTTTGGAACTAGCATAGAGTCTCTAAAAAGAAGTTTTGACTGAATATTTGACTACTTGTCTTAACGCTGTATTGTACCTGCCTGTATTAATATTCTATTAGATTACCTCTCAAAACGGATGCAGCTGCCCTCCTGGGGCATAAACAGGGTGTATTCTGGAAAACTTGCCTTCAGGGAACTTCTTACTATTTCCGATTCTGAAAGGCCACCGACCTAGATCAAGGATTTTACGTCCTTCAATTCTTTTCGTAAAGTTCCCTTTGTACATGAGATGTTATTTTTGATACCGAATCCCAATATGTTTCCTCGAGAAATGTGTTGGGAATTGCTAAACTTCCCCTCTTGCACTGAACCTTGTCTTCAAATTTACTATCTTTCAGTTTCTCATGAAAAGAAACATGTTCGTTCTTCTCAGCAAAAATATCAAATAAAACTGATGGAAGTTTTATTCTGGTAAGTTCTGCATCAGAAGGTTGAATGACTCTTTTCTTTAATTCAATAAGACGATCCAAGTCAAGTTTTTCTGTAAAGTCCTCGCACAACTCGATTACTACATCAGACCCAAATAGCTCTTCAAATAGTTTGTACCAGTTTGCATCTACTAATACCCCTCCCCATGGACCACCCGAAGGCTCAACTAAGGCTTCTAGTCTTCCGTCGCAGTTAACTTCGTGTGAAGTAATATCTATCGTTCCACCTACAATTGAAGGAAAAGAACTTCATTCATTTAAAACGATAGCTTGATGCTTAGACTATCGCCTATGCGTGTTTTGCGCATTTTTTTCACTCGTTCGGTGTCTCTAAGGCACCAGAATACAAATAAATTGAAAATAAATTTGGCTACTTGGTTTGTCGCTGTTGTTTCAGTTGCATTATTAATTAAACCTTTAAATTAGTAATGAAAACATCACTTACTGTATTAATTCAATTATGATTTCTAAAGGAGCTTTACATATCGTTTACCTCCTAAGTCTAAGATCATAAACTTTGATCCTTCGGAGAAGATACTTTCGTCTCTCCCTGACAACGCTTCTTTGGAGAAAGGTGTATGCTTGCAAAACAGAGCTGCCGCCTCTGGTTCATACACCAGAATCAAACTTTTTTCTGGTTTACCTGCCTTTTGTTTCAATAAAACAAGTTAAAAGTGCGCTTCACAATCTTAATAATCTTGATAGTCACTGATACTTTAACAACGTTGCAAAAGAGTTCAGTAGAAAATGTGTTAACGGTATAGTCAGATATAAAATACCTCTTCTGCAGCCATGGCCATAAATTCCTTTGCTTTGTCATCCCTTATGGCGGGAACTGTCAATACCCAATTAATGTCATCCAAAGTGATTTCCTTGATTTTTTCTGGTAATTCATCTAGAAACATGTCTTTGAAATATCTGATGACAGCCGAAATGACTTTCAACGCATTCATTGAGCATCAATTTTCGCCATGTAATGTTGTTCTTTTTGTAACTTTCTAGATGAAAAATAAACAAACTAATGCTTTAAACTTGGAGCTATGGTAAACCAATTGTACACATTTGAAATCATAAATTTAAGGAAAGGAAAGGAAAAAGAATGAAAGCTTTTTGGCCTTGGAAGTTTTGATGTTGTTCTTAAAATTCCTCTTTGTCTTAAATTATAAACATGGAAACTTCAAACTCTTGTGTTACATGTATTGTTGTCATTTTAATCAACATTTGTTACGAGTGAACATTTTTTTTTTGATTTAAGCGCATCTGTTGGTTTTATAACTTGAAACAAATAAGCTAGGCTTAAATGATACATTCTGAGAAATGTGCATATGATTAGTTTATTTGCACCATTATTAATTTGCGGTAATATAGGTAGTAAGGTGTAACAACCTATGTCTGTTTCAGGTTTCCCGAACCACCCTACTAAACCCTTATTTTTCTCTGTGTTTTTGTACATCTTTTCGGCAGTTCCATGTACCGATAAGAAGAGTAAATGAACCTTTTAATAGACGACTTTAAGGGAGTCTTGCCTAAACAAATTCTGACCTACCGAACCTGTCATCATTAGAAGGAAACACACTATTGTTTTTTTCCAAAGATTACCTTATGGAACAATAACATTTTGAAACGACTAAAATATGACCAGCCTTTATGTGCATCTTCCCCCACAAGCGAGGCATACTTTGTTTCGGCCTGAAATAAAGCCATGAATATATAAAAACTTATTATTAATGTTTCATTACAATTGATGAGCAATATAGTCGTGACGAACACGTACTATGAAAATAATTTTAAAGCTATGAGGCAATAACATTTCTAATTTGCCACCATACACTTTTTATTAAAATAAAATGATAAAGCAAACATTCTTCACGTAATCACTATTTTGTGCATAAGCAATGTTTTATGATGTTTTTGAATATGATTCTAGCTTGTTAACATTCTCAACTTTGAGATTATACCAGATTAAGGATTCAATAAAAACAATTACAAAACGTTATTAACCTTCAACAGTGTGAAGGTTGAGAGAATAGCAAACAAGAATAATAAAACGTTTCTCAATGTTTATAAAATCCAATAACAATCGTAAGTTTACATACATCGTATCTAAATTTAAAAAGAGTTCCATCAGGCCTAAAGAGGACAGCTGTTGGTGCCTTTGTTGTTATCATACTCTGTCCATCATTCCAGTTAGTAGTGAATACCTAAAAATAAAGATAATGAAGACTCCAAACTGCTACATTCGTCTCGGACGTTTTAATTTTACTTCTTAGCATGCGATTGCTATCAGTTATAAAATTATCTTTATACTCCCATCACACTAGACGAAAACCATGAAGATCGCACTACGTCCTGGTAATTTCGAAGAACGCAGCGGTTGAAATCTTGAAAAATCCTTTACTCAAGTTCAGACTTAGTCCTTACTGCGTCCCTGTCAGGCAATCACTGCGTCTCACACGTTCCAAATACGTTCGTACTGCGCGCATCTTCCCGTGCACACCACGTCGAATGCGTTTTTTAATACGCGCACACCACGTCCAATGCGTTCTTTGTACGTTCTGACTACGACCCGAAAGATTGCACCACGCGCTTACCAAGTGCTTACCACGTCGTCATTACGTCCTCATAACTTATCTTTAATTGTAAATGTAATCGAGATGGAATAATCGTGTTCTATTTATAACTGGTCTATTTTTGTCATATCTAGAGCTGCTATCGAGCTTGTTTCTGTAGTTTTTCACATTAGTCTTGGTATAAAATGAAGTTATAGGGGAGTTGAATCCCTTATTTATACATGATCACTGTTCTGAACCTGACAGGATGTGGTAAGAACGTGATACAAACGTGTCCTAAACTTGTTGAGTACCAAAAAAACGTATTGACAGCCGAGTGAGGTCTTCAAAAACCTGGCACGAACGTACCATAGTCGTAGTAAAAGCATTGACAGGTCGGTGTGAGAACAACATTGAAGTAGCAAGAACGCCGGGCCAACCTAAGACAACGCGATGAGAACGCCATTCAATATTTCCCGTCCAGTACCACGCTTGTACTACGTCAATCAAGTTCTAAGTAGGTTTTAGTTACGACGTCACGTTGTCCATGCCGTCGGTAATACGTTCGTATTAAGTTCTCACTACGTCCTGATTCGACCACGTCCTCACTACGTCTTTTAGAACATGTTCAAAGTCCGCTCACATCCTGTTCGTCCATAAAGGCCATACCAAGTCCTTAATGGTGTCTGTTGCGTTTCTTCTACGCTGACCAAGTTCTGACTGCGTCCAGCCAGATTTTTAATGACGTAGTTGGAATGTGATCTTGTGTTATGGGGGCCTTAGTCGCAAAATATTATCGTACAAACGCAATGCTATTGTGACGGATAGGGCGTAAGGCGGAGGTGAATCAAAAACTTTGCCGACAAAGTCGGTCTTCATCCTTTTGCGACATCAATAAAAGCATATCTAGCTGTCTTAGCGGAATACTGCTAAGACTATGTTTCTTATGTGATACCGAGTGACTGCTCGCAGCATACATTTAAAAGAGGTGTTATCAATCGTCCAACGACAAACAAACATCAACCACAACCAATTGCCAGCATGCCGACGAATGCGAGTTGTCCGACAATTGGGTTTAGGATCCACAACTTGACTTCCGTGTCTGACTGTCGACAGTCGGTCGTGTCTATACACTGAGTATATTGAAGCCAATGACTGACCTATCGTCATTTTGAAGTTATCTTTGATAAACCGGTTTATAATTTTCTTAAATGACTTGAGAATTTCAGTAGCGTCTTTTTACAAACAAAAAATAACTATTCATCAAATAAACTTCTTAAAATATTACGTTTAGAACATTGAATAACCGCCAAATGTACGGCGTAGAATATGTACGTATTGTCTATTTATCGGTGTATCTATTACTTTAGCAAGGCAAGATGTGTTTGCCCTTTATCTCAATTAGCATATTTAATTGCGGCTGTATGGGACTTCAATACAAAGACTGAATAGTGGATCAAGATCAGCTTATTTAGACAAAGATATGAAGGTTTAGGTATAAAGCTTCTATTCATATTTGTGAATCAATATCAGCGTTGAAATATATTCCTTGTTCAAACGCGTTATTCAACTTATTGTCAATATTTAAACGAAAAACTGCTAGTAGTCGAAAGGTTAATCCCCATTTTAGTGCATCATACATGTACGTGTCTTCTCGCTGTTATTGAAACAAAACCTTCGTTATTTCGGTGATTTAATAAACAAAAACAATATGAAAGTGGTTTGGTAGGCCAAAAATTGCACTCATTTCAAAGTGCAACATAAAGCGTATGATATGATAGTGTAAACTAAGTTATATTGATATATACTAAGATAGTTAAACTAATCATTATTGAAATTTATTGTATCATAGAAAATGATATGCTTGCAAAAAAGATATATGATGGGAAAAGTCACTTCTATTTACTTCCTGGTTATTGAAAATCAAATTTAAGTTATACAAAGAGTTTGTGGTTTCACATCCATGTTGGGTTTTATGTTTTTGGAAATTATTTTAAATTTGTTATATATTCAACGCGATACAACTATTTCTTTCAGCAATACCTTGCCCGGATCTTGTTTAAAATTCGCCCTCGTAGAATAAGCGTAGCCAGAAAACGCAGCTCCAAAATCTATAGCAACTGAAATTAATTTACTGCTCGTACTCATGATTGACACAAACTACCTTTGTTCGTTAAATGCAGGGTCTCAAACACTTTTTAACACCAATGTTGGGTAACTGTCCTTATCGACTGGATACAGTACTTCATTTTAATAATTTAGTATCAACACATCCAATAACATAACACATATTACATATCACACATTTCGTTTAGCAAACACACGTTATATTGAAATTCTTATTGCGGAATATTATATAAACACAATATAAAGTTTTAAACTTCATGTTTGCATTTGACTGAATAAATACAGTGTTCCGATTTATAATCTTTCGATAACGTTTTTGGAAAATGGATAACAGCTTAAAAGTGGTAGTTAATTAATCAAATACAGGAAGTAGAATATACCTTAAGGGGAGTGCAACTGTATCATGGGACAATCTTAACAAAATGCCTATCCTGTTAACCAACACATCTAGTAAAAACAAACGTACACGAAAAGAGGACGATTTTGTGTCGAGAGTTCCGTAATTATACGAATTAAGTATACAATTATTGGACATGTTTGCAATATGATAAAAATAAATGCATTTTAAAGCGCAATATCAGAACAAATAGAACATGTGCAGATGAATGTAACCATGTAGAGTTAGTCATTTAGCCAGTATTAAAATAAACACGTAGTTGAGGGGGAAACGAATCATGAAATATGTACGTTAAAAATTATTTAAATTTGACTTTGGAGCAGTAAAGCTTTATATCATACTCAAGGAAAAACAAAAACTTCAGTCGAGATGCACGACCAAGTATATATCACGGTTGGCAGTCTCACCATGTCTGTCGAGTTTCTGATAGTCTGGAATATAAACGATGTGTGTGTAAACAGCCCAACAGGTGGGGCAAAATAATGATTGGTACATTTGTATACAGTACACGTCATGTGGTGGCAATGTATATACTTTAGCAAGTTTCTTAAAAGCTGTAAAGCTTCATTTGCTTGCACTTATGGTCAATTACGATTTATCGGTAGTTACTTGCTAACAGAAAGATAGTTTCTGTAAGAACTGGTTTATTAATCCAATGCTCGATGGCTTTAATTTTAACCAACGTGTCGCCAAATTCATTTTAACTTGTACAATTGTTCTGTAGTTTACACACATCCATTTCAATTTCGGCTAGTTGCGTTGGAGCAATTAATGTAAGCATTACTTCACCGAGCAGTCTGTAATCTTTTATTTAAGTAGGTATATCAACCCTTTCTGTCTTATAAAGTTCTATAACAGTCTCCTTGGGTTTTGAAGCACGAAATTCGTGCTCAGCGGACTACAAAATGGGTTGAATTTCATTTCCTCTTTTAATGAAAACCTTAAATAAACCGCTGCACTTTAACGAGCTGTTTTCAAAATGCCTTAGTTTAGCAGGGTGTCAACCTTCTTTAAACTCATGTGTCGATACCTTTGTGTAATAATATATGGCTTGCTGGAAACTGGTCAACGAATTAAGTATCTTCATGTTTGTAGCAGATTTAATTCATGAAACATTCTAACACCAGGTCCACAAAAGATAGGTTATAAGCAATGTTTGTTCAGACGCAAGATGGTAATCGTTTCTTCTGAAGGGAGAATGCAAACTTGCAGGAAATTGAGTGAACTTCAAACGAGGCAGATGCAATTAAGTGGAGGAACAATCAGCATGTCTGTGAAAGGTATTTTCAGGTTAAATATCCCATTAACATTGCTAAAACGTTAAGCATGTGACTTGCATTACAAAACCAGATTCTAAAAACCAGAAACTAGATCACAATTTTAATCAAATGAATTTTAAAGTATCGTCGGTATTTCATTTTACACAAGCCAACAACATCAACTAAAATGTAACTCTGGCTCTTGCTGGATATGAAGTATGCTCAACAAACTTATAAATAGTCTGGGGTCTCTTAAGATAGAGATAAAGCAGCATATGCTCGCGAACGGTTTAAGCTAGACAGCTTTAGAAAGCTACAGAAACCTGCCATTGTTTGGTATCCCTCTAGGTGCATGTGTTTTGTATTATTGTCAATCATATTAAACTAAAATAAGTATAAACGAACTTTACACACCTGGCAGTAAAACCCTACAAGTTCTACATTTATTTTTCAAAAACAACAACAACAATAACATGTTTTGTCCATTTCAAATACTGTCTAGCTGTATCTTGAAATTTACTCTAAAACATGAAGAACGTAGATACGGACGAAAATGTTGTCACACCCTAATTGTTCTTTTTGCTACTACTGAATACGGTTTTGGACAATGGTGAAGTTTGGTAATAGCCTTTTGTCGTCCGTCCGTCGAACATCGTCCGCAATTAGTTTAGTTTGTTACCTCTCTAGCAATTATTTACGATTATTGCCAAGTTTGAGTCATGACCGAATCTGACCAGTAGTTAAAGAGCAATTTTCCTTGCTTTTTAATAGATGCCAATTTAAATTTGTTCACATTTTAGCACATTTATTGCCTAACCAATCCTTATCATAATAACAAATGTACGACTTTAGGTTCCCGGTTAAATTCAATTAAGAGCCATGCAAAATGATCTTGATATGGTCTTGACTAATAAATAAATGCCATATTTAACAGTGTTTACATACAATCACCTATTCACCAATCATAACTATATTAAGAGAGAATGTATATGACTATCATATCCCGGTCAAGTTGGATTGTGGTCGAAGAGTTCCCAAAACAAACAACCTTATTTATACAGAAACATCTAATCATTTTATCAGTATGATTGTCTGGAATTGTTACATATACCAGGTAAGCGTTTCAGGGCCCAATGGACTCTCTTGTTTGTTTGTTTTTATTCCTGTCAAGATACTATACCTAGTTTAGCGATCATGTTAGACTAGCCTAATTTTCTAGTTTTCAAGATAATACGTAGATCAAGGCAGCAGTGTAACTCAGTTTTTTTGCTTTCAGTCATAGCAGACATTGAGGTCAAGACAATTCAAAATATGAACCCGACTTCAGTGATTGGAAAGAAGACGGAACTTAAGTCCTTTACATATATATATATATATATATATATTCCGTATACGTTCCGTATCAAAACACAATGCAAACTTTCCCGTTTTTATTATAAAATACTGGTTAAATCACTTAAATTGCACCTGTTTTCATTATAAATATCATACTCTTTTTGTTTTATGACGTCATATTAAAAAAATAACATCGCGCAATGATAATTATGACGTGACGTCAGCTTAGTGGAATACGGCCTTATGGCACTGGAGCAGAACACGGACAAACGTATATTGCGATATGTTTTGCTTTTTGATTTATGATGCGTTTATAATAAAAACAGATATAATTGTTTTTGCTCCAATCAATAGCTACGTGGCCCCAGTTGAAAAAACGCCCACATACTATTTTAATTATACACATATGGTATGCATGTTTGTTCTGTTTGTTCAATTGATCCACTTACATTGTGCTACTTTAAGTGTACCTAGTGAACCTGATAAAGATATACAATACATTCATGTTTATCAAATACTGGGACAGTGATTTAACTTCCTCTTTTGTTTTCATAAAAAGTTCATTTAACGTATCCATACTTCTGATAGTAAATTATCAATTAGTAAAGTTGTACTATTAGTATTATAAATAAATTTAGTTCAGAAAGATTATTCCAAATTTAGGTTTATTAGTATTTGTGCGGATGTAGGCATGCTAACATAACCATTCTATCGATTCGGTGCTTTTGGTATGTATTTAGATCGGGTAGATTGCCACCAATGGTTTTCCTTATTATTCTTTTGTAAATCAATGTGAATAACATTTGCAATTGTTATATTTGCGCATTCATTTCGTTTGCATGATTGAGTTACATAAATAGTGTATATTATCCTGTAATGAAGTGATTGATATCATGGAATGGTTATTATTATGTTTAGCTCATTCTACGTATTTACAAGCTAAGTACAATATGCCTTAAAATTAATGTGAGGACATTGAATGTTAATTGTTTTATCGCATTGTTTTTTTACAGCAGGAAGTGAAATGTCACGTGACGAACACATGGTTGTTGCAGCTATAGATTTTGGTTCAACGTATTCTGGGTACGCTTTTCAATTCCGAGGATCCGACAAGGTAAGTACGCATCAGTGTTATGCATCGGGTAATGGTGAAAAATGAAACATATTTGAATTACTTAATTATATTTAAAATTAAACTTTTTAGCTATTAAATAACAGAAAAATCGGTTTATCATTTTTTCATTCCAAAGTTTTAAGTTATTAAGCGTTGTTTAAGCAGGGTAACGTGTGAATACCAATTACTTTTATTAAATACAGAGAATCAGTTATGATTATATGAATATAAGAATAGCGATAACGCTTTTCGGCAAATCACAGTTTCAATAATTATTCATGCATTGTATACTTATTTTTCAATTTTATGATGACTTTTTACAGCCCTTTTAATACATTTTGTATGCAGTCACCAATCCATACTAGTTGGGTTTCTGGTTCCCCCCTAATAACACCTTAGCACGATCTGGCGCAACCATAATGACAGCATAAGTTAACATAAAGTTATTCAAAATCGATGTTCATGTATATAAATATAGTTTAGACTAAAAGAACCATTAAAAGCAGAAATTATTATTTCAGATCTGCTCAGTTTCAAGTTTTCATGGGTCCACCGTCACATACAAAACTCCGACCGTCATCCTCTTTGACAAGGATAAGAATTTCAACTCATTTGGATATCAGGTAGTTATTTATTGGGTATTATCCAAACCCAATTAGAATTCATGTGGTTTAATATATATAATGTTTTTCCATTTTAGTTCAAAAGCAATTCATTGCATTGCAATATCGTTGTTCGTAAAACAGTTCTAGTAAAAGTGTTTAAATTTGATTTAATATCTTCCAAATTTATGATTCCTGACTTCAATATTTAGGGGTTTTATTTCCATATTAAATAAATGACGCACCAAAAGAAAAATTCTTTATATTTTATTTTTTTGTAAGGTTCAATATTTAGCAAGCATACAGTACATTTGTCCTATTATACATGTGTAAATAATTTCAGAGCTACGCATTTTTCTGAAATATATTTATATGGTTCAAAAAGTCAAACGAGTAACAAGACTATGATAAGTTTGAGCTGTGAACATGTTTGTCACTAACCAATCCACAATATATTGTGACAGGAGTAAAAGTAATACGTTGTTTGAGCTTTAATGTTGACATTTGTGTCGTCCCTTGCCAGAAAACACGCATCAACTAGCTGACATTTTTAGATTAAATGGCATTGTAGCAGCGTCGAATGACATAAAACATTGCTAATAAACAAACATATACCTGACCCATTTCACTTTTACTGTCTTGCAGTTAAAAAGAAAACAGTAAACTCTATATCTACGTAGATGAACATTATATTATTTACCATTTACAAAATGCTGCTTTACAGACAAGCTGTTCATGCTTATTTATGCACTACAGGCCGAAAACAAATATGCAGAACTTGCTGAAGAGGACAACCACTATGGGTGGCGAAATTTTGGTTGCTTTAAAATGGAACTGTATAGAATGAAAGACCAGAAGGTATGTTTAAGATATTAGAAGAACATATGCCAGACATATGACGTCGCAAACGCGGTGTAAGAAAAAACGCATTTCCTCTCAATTACATCGAATGAAGCTTAAATCTCGTTTAAGCATGTTGAAGTTGAATTATGGTTCACTATATGCTCATCATTACCGGGTGGTTTAAAGTTAATAACAATTGCAGTTTTGTAAAATGCAAATATAGTGTTTATGATATTTTTACCCCTGCGAACATATTATTTGTGAATGGGGTAGGTATCGAATAAAGTAAACTTCAATGTAAAATTTAAACATACACAGTTTTGAGGTAAAACAATATTATCTATAATGGTAAGAATTTTAACTTAAAAGGCATGTCTCGTTCATGTTTAAGTAAGATTATACAGAACCCCTCTAAAACTATTAACGTTGAACGGTCCTGCACATATTTTGTGTATTACCAGAGTGTTACTAAACATGTTTATGTTAAACGAACACTAAATGTTGTTCCAAAATTGAGACTAACTTTTCTTTGTATTAATGTATCTTACCTAGATATCGTGAAGTTCTAAAGATATTAATAAAATGAACAAAAGTTCGTTGCAAAACACGTCTGCTTCCTTTGACTTCAACTCAGTAACACCGATCTTTCTTCCTAAACACCGGTGCACTCAACAGTTCCCGCTCGGGAACCGTCACTCCTGCTGAGGAACAACCACTACACTGGTAAGGTAAAATAAGTGTTACCTTGTATTCCATAGCAGACGATCTCAGAACCGCCTACTTAAAGACTCAGTGCTGGACCATCATAATAGTCACTGTACCACCATGATCTTCTCACCTCCCCAGACCCAGCTTGAGAAGAGGCAACGCCACTCCTTACTGTGGGGCGCATACAGCCGCTGGCCATTGGAGCGAGCTAGCTGTTATATTTCCTGCCACGACTCCGACCTGTACCGCGCCACGGCATTGGCCATGGTTCCCAGGTGTAGTGGACTCTTTAACTTAGCCCCCTTCGCTTTGAAGAATGGAGAGTAGGTCTCTAGTAGCAGCCTACACGGATCCAATGCTCGTTGTGCCTCCTTAGCTGCTTCTGAGCAACTAGCAATCAGACTTGTGTAATCAAAGCACACATTGGCGAACTCCGTCACCCACAAATCCACGGTTTCACGATTATCCATGAAACAATGAAGATGAATACGTTGGCTTGGCTGCACCCTTCCCTTCAGCATATACAGCAGCTGCCACAGGTTGTCCTCCTATTCCTTCGCCCTTGCATGCAACACCAGAACTTGACCACCTCCCCTGAATTTACATAGTGCCCTGTCAAGAACTCGATGTTGCGTATTCCAATTTTTTCGGCGGCACAGTATAGTCCAACCCCATTTCTTTCTTCAGGTGCGCGTACCCCTGGCAGAGCCAAACACTTTTCAAAATTGTTCCAATCATCCTCCGACATATCATAGATTGATTTAGGGTGAATCTCTATGGCAGTCCAGATCTCCCTTTTCATAAGTGCAGTTGTTAAGTCTGCACTTGGATACGACTTCGGGTCGCAAAATACAGCCTCGCCCCCATCAAGTTTAATGGCAAAGTCACTATCACTGGGCTGACACTTTAGCACGGTGGTAATGTCCATCACAGCAAGACGCGCCCTACTGGCCATACTATCCAAATGGACTGTCCCACCCAAAGGGTTTCTCAAATTCCGTCACTCCCCTGTATTCCTGTCCTGTCTTAAGGACGCAGTTTTCTCACAACCCAGGAGATCACTAGCTGCGCTTTCCAATGAACCAAAGCCGCCGGAGATGTAAGCGGAATCACATCACATGTATCCGGAGCAGATACCCCCAGGACCTTCTGTACCCCGTCAACGCACTGGCGTTGACGCTGACTAAACATGAAGGATGAACACGGTCCTATTGACATGTTAACCATTCGCATGGTTCTTTCCATGTCACTGACCCCAATCAACATACGAGCTATCACATTCAGCGCGGTAACTTGAATCGCCGACACCTCCTCATTCATGTGCTGATTTTCATCAAAGATAACCGGCACATGATCCTGGAATGCATGAGCGCGAGCCAACTGGACATCACAGTTCGATACACCACAAAGTCCTTGCCGGCTTTTCTTCGCAGGACGTTTGTACCTTGAAGGAGAACGGCTCTCATATCGTCTCTTTCCATAACGAGAAGAAGGCACAGGCCTTCTCTCCGCAGTACTCCTTGACTGCCCCCGTCCTCTACCTCTCACATTCCGAACTGGAGATCTAGGAGTCCGGGATCCCGATCCTCTACCGCCACTCCTTACAGGTGACATTGGGAGTGTGGGAACCCGACCCTTTACTCCCCCTTCCTTTGAGAAGACCTCGGAGCTGGTGGTACTGTCTCCGCAGTCGACTTGGAGACCCCCGCGTCTGTCTTAGAAGCCTTTGTGGCGAGCGTCCTGGAGACACTGACAGATGCGCCATTTCCAATTCCATGTCCTGATGCAGAGGACATCGAAGGAGCTTGTCCTCTTTCTCCTTCTCCATCATGTAGGCTACCCGTTCTATGTCAGGATTATCAAGTATCTGGACATCTCACGCCGGCATAACAATCTCCTTGTTTTCAGCCATTTCTGGAAGTAGAAAATTGTTCACATTGAGATTTTACTGCTTACACAAATAGCACCAGTACCTATCATAAGTAAGGGCGTCCGATGCCGTTGCCCGTACAAATGACCTATGAAACCATTTGTCACAACCGTCGCATTGAATTGTAAAGCGACCTTGCCAAGGCAGTCTACAAATGCAATAACGGGTATTATCCACCACCCTGTTACCTGACTCTTTCTTTGGGTTTTTCAGCAACTCTAAGATCCACCCAGGCAACTGTCTGTCCCTGCAAGGTTTGATACGATCATGGTTGACCACCAACAGAGTGTAGTTGTACTCTGAAAAGAGAAGAAGAAAGTTTCTCCACAACCACGCCTGGCCCCTTCCAGGGCGGCGAAAACTTCCAACACCTGCCCTTGATTACTGCAGGGTTCAAGAGATACACCACATCACCTTCAGCGTATGGTCTCTGGAGCACATCATAGTCTCGTTTCATGCGCTTAAGAGACGTGTCCAAGTTTTTCCTTGCCACCTCATATGCTGCCTCAATATTCTTTACTAGAGTAGCAACATAATTATCTGCTAAAACCAGGGTACCCGTTAACT
This sequence comes from Mya arenaria, assembly GCF_026914265.1. Taxonomy (NCBI): domain Eukaryota; kingdom Metazoa; phylum Mollusca; class Bivalvia; order Myida; family Myidae; genus Mya; species Mya arenaria. The sequence goes on from NC_069128.1 coordinate 57,285,207, forward strand.
GCGGGAACATGAGATACACCGGAGTATTTACCTCACGGCCTAACATGAGTTTATTTGCAGTGAATCCTGTACTACGATTCACAGCACTCCTAAAAGCCCCTGCAATTTGAGGTAAATGTAGGTCCCACTGATCTTGTGAACCTCGCATTAAGCATCTCACTGCATCCATCAGCTGTACGATTGTACCATTCGACCTGCCCGTTCGCCGCTGGGCGATAGGGTGTTGTTCTTGCCTTACGATTTTCAAGTACTTAACAAATGGCTGTGAACAATTTAAACTCAAAATTTGAACCCTGGTCTGAAAAGACCTGAAATGGATACCCAAATATAGAGAAAAACTGATCAACAGCCGCCTTAGCTGTTACCTCCGCTGTCTGGTTTAATAATGGAACACATTCGACCCATTTAGTAAATTGATCGACCATCGTCAACACATGCTGGTTACCCTTAGCAGTGACAGATAAAGGACCCAAAAATCTAAATGCACCCTTTCCATCGAAGCTTCAGTCTGATACTCTTTTAAAGAAATGACACCATACCTGTCGTTTTTCTTGTGCTGATTGCACACTGGACATGTAGCAACATAGTTAGCGATGTCATCGCCCATACGATACCAGTAAAACTTCTCTTTCAGGCGCGCTTTTGAGCGGGCTACTCCCTGGTGGCCTGAAGATGGTATGTCATGGTTCAGCATTATAACTTCATCCCGTAATGATCGTGGGATCACTAGATATTTATCCTCATCCTTCTTGCGAGACCTATAAAGAACATTTTCAATTAGTAGAAAATGCTCGTTATTGAGCCAATATGCCTTAGCACATGAACTTGTTAAAAAATAGATCCCGCTCACTAGGACTTATTGTGACCTTTAACAAAGTTAATAAAATAGAAAGATCAGAGTACTGGGATTGGGACTTTTGCAAGTCTTCTATTTCGAAACCCCAACAAGTAAGAATGCCACTGGGCACCTGTATACCTTAAACTTTTACATTGGATTAATTTTTTGACCTATTTATCTTAATGTATACCTCCAAATCCCATGTTTCTCCTTCTGTTGTATGCACATATATGCAATTGTAGCCTCCTCCGGCCCTATTGCCGCCGCTGATACTGTAAAGTCACTCTTAACTCTCAGTAAACCTTCTTCGTCTCCCGCCTTGCAACTGTTACCCAAAACTTGGCACCTACTAAACTGTACCTGTGTTCTTTCTGACTCAGTGTGCGCACTATCACCCTGTTACTGCGGGCCATCCCCGTTGGCGCAATACCATCCAGGGCTGCAGCTCCCCCTTGACAATCGCTCACGGGCTCCAGATGCTTGAAGGCGCTACCTTCGCCCATATCAGCCCTCAGCGCTGCCAAAGAAACCGCATAATCCACATCCTGTGAAAAAATACCCCATTGGCTATCAACTCTCACACAATACTTACAGCCACCACAAGGGAGGTCAGTCACCTGTACCCCTACTTGGTATAACTTGGCATACGCCCGGATGAGGTCTACGCGAAAGCGCGTCCGCATTCACATGTTTCTTACCCGCACGATGCCATAGTACCATGTTGTACTGGGTCAACTCCTCCATCCATCTAGCAAGTTGACCTTGTGGTTCTTTGAAATTAAATAACCAAGTTAGACTCGAGTGGTCGGTTCTGACCTTAAAAGGCTTACCGAGCATACAGTGCTTAAATTGCCTTGTAAATCTTACGACAGCAAGAAGCTCTTTTCTTGTTGTGCAATAACGGCGTTGCTCCTAAGTCAGAGCATAACTATCATAAGCTACTACTCTGTCCGCACCATCCTGCACCTGAACTAACTCTGAACCTACAGCCATATCTGACGAATCTGTATCTAAGATGAAATCACCTTCTACCTTAGGTAGAGATAATACTGGTGGCTGCACCAGTGCTCTTTTAAGTGTCTCAAATGCTATCTGCTGTTCATCTCCCCAATGAAACTTCTGCTTACCCACTACAGCATACAGTGGTTCTGCTACCTTAGAATTGTTTTTGACAAATGTACGATGGTAGTTTGCCAATCCCATAAAGCGCTCTACCTCTTTGGAGCATGTAGGAACCGGCCAATTGGACACAGTCTCAGTATCAGCCTCTGACATTGTAAGTGAATTACCACTAACCTTTCTTCCCAGGAACTCATCCTCTTTTTGGAAGATAATGCATTTCTTTGGTTTGAGCTTCAAACCATGGAGCCTGAAACGTTCCAGGGACTCTTCGAGGTTTACCATATGCTCCTCAAATGACTTTCCCATAACCAAAATGTCGTCCAAGAATGCGAGGACGGTTTTCCAGGTTAAACCGCGTAGAACAAGGTTCATTACTCTAGAAAATGTCGCAGGGGTATTACATAAACCAAAACCCATTTTGACATGTTCGTACAAACCCCATTTGGTAATGAAAGCCGTTTTCTTTTGGTCCTCTTACTTAATGGGGACCTGCCAATACCCTTATTTGGCGTCCAACTTAGAAAACCAAATATTACCAGACAAAGTGTCAAGACAATCATCTACAAGGGGAAGGAGAATACATCCTTTATAGTGATATTGTTTACCGCTCGATAATCAATACACCACCTTACACTTCCATCTCGTTTACGAATGAGTACTGGAGACGATGTCCAATCTGATGTCGATGCCTGGATGACCGCTGCCTGAAGCATCTTTTGCATATGCGCTTCTTCCTCCACTACAAAACATGGTGGTGTCCTACGCAAACGCTGTTTAACTGGTCTTGCATCCCCTGTATCTATAGAATGTTCAATAGAAGAAAATGTGCCAAAATTAAACTCATTTTTAGCAAAAACGTCTTCATATGAAATTAGCAAATGCACTAATTGCTCTGCTTGCCCTATCTCAAGATTTCCTACAGACGACTTAACCATTTGCTGTAATTGGTCAGTGTCAGCCAACTGCTCTTTCAGATCTTCCTTATCACTATCTACATCTACAAATGACTCAACCGGATATGCCCTTTCTATTTCTTTACCATTTTTTAAAAGCTGAAACCTATCAGTGGTGTTAACAATACACATAAAAGGCTGCTGACCCTCACTACGAACCACTCTTGCTCCAAACACTTTTGAATTTTCACATGGTTCGATATATTTATCAGGCATTTTTGCATCAATATTACAATTTACCTCTACTCCCGAGAGTTTGGCGGTACAACTCTTCTCTGTGCTACTGTCACACGTGCAACAATTGGCTGTCCAATCCGATTTGTACTTTCTTTAGTGATCTAATGGCCGTCGTATATCAACGTACCCTTCCCAATGTTCAGGATAGGGATACCCTGTTGTAATAGATCTGCAGCAAAAAGCATGTCTTGATCAATAGGGGCCACATAAATAGGGCCTACATAATAAGTATCTCCTATTTTTAATTTGACACTCTTTGCTACAAACCCATTTATTGACATCTGCCTACCAGCAGTGTCCAGTCTTACATCATGCAATTTTGAAGAAAGATTTTTCAATTTCTCATAAACCTTATCTGAAATGATAGTCACTTCCGCTGCAGAATCTACCACTGCCCTTACTGATACATCACCTACCCGTAGAGGTATGCTGAAAGTGGACAATGATTTCATTAAACATACCTTAACATTATCCACAGTCTCCCCTCCACGACTAGGAGGAACAGGCATATGTTCCAAAGGCAACTGTGCCTCTGAACTTACAAAGTCAACACTTTGGCTATACAATACCTGCTCTACACTGGCAGAACTAGACGGATGGTTAAGCACCTTTGCACCCTCAGATACAACATGACCTACCTTGTCATTTGTTTTGGTGCTGCTTGTCTCTCGGACTGAGTGTTTGCTCCCAGACTCAGCCCTTTGTCTTTTAAAGCTTGCTGTACCTCTGCTTTATGAGGACATTTAGCATCCATGTGCGTTGTCTCATCGCAAATGAAACACATCCGAGAGCCTGTGCTGACAGGTGTCCTCCGAGCTTGGGGTCTACGCCCGCCAGCATTGAACGTATTTTTCATTTGCTCTTGCAAATCCTCAATTTGCTTACGTAATATACTTTGCTCTGACATGCACTCCGCTGTCTTCTGCATCGCCCGCACTTGCGCAGCATTTTCGGCATAATTAACAGCTGCAGGCATCTGTCGAGCCTTCCTTTCCCTTATCACACTTCTGCTATGCTGAAACAATCTCAAATGATTTACGGCAGCTTCAATTCTCCCAACAAGACCCTGACAAAAACGATCAATAGCCTGGCGATTACTAAATGTTTCCGGAAAATCTGCGTAAGCATCCACAGATAAAATGTGCACCCTGTCTGCCCAATCTTTGATGCCTTCACTATTAGACTGACAGGCATGTAAAAACTTTGCCTGCGCCGTAGCCGGTGATTCTGGACCAAAGCGGTCCTCAAGGTTCTTCAATAACAACCGATAGGTAATCATTGGATTGCTTTTAACCAGCCTAACACCATAATCAAGGGCAATCCCTTGCAAACACAATGACATACATGTGCGACATTCCTCTGACGTCCTCCTCTCGAACTGACACGTCACAAGGACCCCGCTGGAGGTCCCTATTAGGCCTGAAATCTAACTTCTCCAAAACATCCCTTGACATTTTATTACGAAGAAGAACCTGCGGAGACTGCTCTGTAAGGTTGCCCATTTCCGTGCGAATGACGACAATAGTCTTTGCAAGACTAGGGCCTACATTTGGCAATTGTTGTAATTCTTCCTCTGTCATAAAATTTATAGGATAATTCGAGCAAGCCATAATAACACTGTAAATGCAAATAGACAATTATTTATACCAAACAACACCAAGGATGACTAAGAATGCTAAAAAAAGTACGGTAAAAATACCACGTGGCCCGCTCGCGGGAAAAATTTCAACAGAAAAATATCAGAATTGCTGATTAAAACAACTGAAATATTTATTGCAAATAATAATTTAATCACCGCTGCCTTTAATACCATTAATGTATCTTACCTAGATAGTGTGTTCTAAAGTTCTTAAGATATTAATTAAATGAACAAAAGTCAGTCGTTGCAAAACACGTCTGCTCCTCTTTACCCGATCTTTCTACCTTAACACCGGTGAACTCAACAGTTCCCGCTCGAGAACCGTCACTCCTATCACTCCGGTGGAACACTCCACAGTTCCTGCTGAGGAACAACCACTACAGTATTTTGTTATTAGAGAACAGAAATTGTACATTATTAGTCTAGCAGAGAACACTGTTAGTAGGTATTACTACTAAAAGGTACTAAGTGGGATATAAGCGGTACACTTTTCGCAGCTGGGGCTTCGCTCTCGCATGGTATGAAACCAAGGGTATTCATAAGTCATAACCAATTTCGAATTTCAACTTGCAGAAGCCGCTGCGTGTAACATCAAAGTTGAAGGATGACCAGGGACAGACAATGGACATAATAGATGTGTTTGGAGGCGCAATCAAATACCTGAAAGACGAGCTGTTGGGAACTCTCTTAGCAAATGCCCCACGCTTTGAAGAAAATGACGTAAAATGGTTGATAACTGTTCCCGCAATCTGGGAAGATGCAGCGAAACAAATAATGATCCTTGCAGCTGAAAAGGTTTGTAGCCAACGCATTTATTCATTACGATACAGAAAATAACACATTGCAGCAAAACCACAAAATTAATAAACTAAAGGAAAACTGTACGACATATGACTTCAAATGGTATAGAGAAATTCGGTAATAACATATTATGAACCTGAATAAGTGATAGAAGAGGCATCGCATAGGCCTTAGCGTTCTTCTTGCCTTTTTCGAAATCATTTAAAATATATCAAATATATTAGTTACTTCTTATATTTCTATAAAAAAAATCCTGTAATAATATTTACTGTGTGTTACATATGTGAATACATGTCGTACAAAATAAAAATAAAAACATTTTTTTAAAGGACATTTGATATAAAGATTGCGTCCTGTAAATATGTGACAAGTGTCAATATCAAACAACTATGTTTACAAGTTCCTTTTTCTAGACCAACATGCAATGCATCATAAACATATTTGCATGCATTGTTTACTTTATACTAAACAACAAACATACAAACACCACAAACAAACCACACACGCCTCAAGAAGCTTTATAGTTATATGATAGTATTACCATCTTGAAACGGTCATTGAAAAACGAGTTATGGAACACGAGTTTATGCCATGCACTACTATAATTAGGTGTAATAGTTCAATATAAACATGTTTAAGGCTGGGATAGCACGTGCACACCTTCGGCTTGTCTATGAACCAGAGGCGGCCGCTATCTTTTGTAAGAACGAATATTCGACAGCAGTTGATCCTCGACAGAACGACATCTTTAAACCTGGCAGCAACTTTATTCTCGTAGATCTTGGCGGTACGATTATCTTACATTGTCAATGAAGAGCAACTGTAGAACTTAATGGCATGTTTCATTTTAATTTATGCAATCAGTTGTTACTGCATTGCATCGTTTTAATTTGCTACATAATTGACATTTATCTGAAGCAGTCTTTTTACCTACACAATGCTGTTACTTCTCTTTCAGTTATTAAATAAAGTTATTAAATTTAATTTTAACACAATATTGCATAAACACGTGTTTGTAAAAAAGAAAAGCTCATTAAGATGAAATCCAGTTATTTTCATACGCAGCTGAGAAGATCTTTTCCGTCTGTAAAAAGAGATCACAGTGTAGAAGATGGACCTATAATTCGTTATTCTCTTTATTCGGCCACACATTTGATTTATTCATGATACCTTAATATAGCGATTTGGCCATTTGTCTTTATATTGTTCCATTATATATTCAATTAACTACATCTCAGATGGATTGCTCACGTGAGTATATGTAGATCACTGGACGATTCTTCGTAATATACTTCCTAGTAACAACGTGTTTTTAAACCAAAACCAAAAAAGTGACCAAAGCTGGATCCTATTATAAATGTATATAGATTGTTAAGTAACTGGGGCCTGCCGGTCAACAGTAGTGGGCTAACCTGGCGACAGATATATTTCGAGTCATCGAAGGACCTTCGAAATATTAAATCTCCTTTGAGTAATTGAAGGTCCCTATAGATATTCGGTTATACTTGATGTTCCGAAAAATCATATCAAAAATAAAATATCGAAACTATATAAACTTTGATCAAAACATTTAAAATGCTTCGTTATTGCCTGACCAGTGATTTGTTTTGTATTGCTTAAGGAGGCACAGTTGACATCACTGCACACAAGGTAAATGATGATGGGACTTTGGACGCCCTTGTTCCGCCGTCAGGGGGGCCATGGGGAGGACACAACGTCAATAAAAAGTTCTTTGAGGTAAAATATACCGCACTTTTCGATCTAAATGTGAAACAGTGTGACCTTCCCTGACAATCCATTTTATTTAACTGATACCGAACCTTTACATTTCCCACTACCTGTGTTATTGTTAGGATATAGGCTGCTAGGCCTGCAGACTTTTATAACCGTTATCGGAATCAACCTTCAGCAAAGAGTCATAAAATTTTAACAAGTGACGAATTCATGCGCGCACGGGCGTATCAACCCCAGTGCTGCTAGAACTGCGGTGGTCAACAACCTTATTTACATATCAATCTGTTCTTATAATTACGTATCGCGTTTTTTAATGAGTAGCATGCTAAGGTAGCGCTATAATAAGTATCTGTAATATGTTGTTCGGTTTGAATTGTGTGAATAAGCTGCATAATTACGTAGCTACGCAGTTAAAATAATAGAAAACGCAATCATTTTTAAATCGACGCGTAAGACAACGCAAAATACGCAAATAGTTTCAAAATGAACGCGTACTGAATCAAAATAAATCCAATAAATAAAAAATATCGGTTTTTACATTTTGAAATACTCGCGGGGATCTAGGTTATCGGTTTCGGAAAGTTTTCTTCCCCGGAAATTAATTCAGGAAACTCAGAAATAAAATGGGTGGGGGAATGGATCGTATTAAAGATGCAATTAGATGCTCATTTTGCGTAAGATATCAAACCAAAATAAAATTATAACTTTTCATTTTAGTCAATTATAAGTTTTTTGACGATATAATTCATTCATAAGTACAGTTTCTATGATTAAAATAGCCTTAAATCGGCTCGTTCCGAACAGTTTTATCACGTTTTTTTTATTTGTGTAAGTACATAATAACAATATTTACTAAATGCATGTTAAACATATTTACACATTTACAATTAAGATAAAATAACTTAAAACGTTGACGAGCGTTCAGCCTGCTACGTTGTGTATAATCATGGTATGCAGAATTGAGCGGAAAGTGTGAGAAGATTCCTCTTTTTGTCTCAGTAATTTCAGGCCAGAGTCTTAAGCATGATGCATATGCATATTCATAAACCACTGAAAAAAATCTGTTAATTTTGTCCGGAAGAGACGAAGGTTGGGGACTATATTAAGATACATCAAGACATAATGGGCGTACATAGTATGTGGGTTATTCGATTATGAGGATATTTGTGCGAGGATCCTGTCATTGTAGAAAGAGACCTTATATATAGACTTTAATAACATGTTCAATGCATTTTGTTGGATGCACCTGGTTTAGTGAGCAGCCCTGGTAATAAATCATACACGACTCATGTTTGTAGAGATTTTACTAAAAACAAAACAAATGCTTTATCCGTGCTAGTGCATTGTTTATGAAATCAAAGTTTCAGATAAAGTTTCAGATAAAATTTCATATGCATGCCATACTTTTGCCAACTGATATCGAATTTTAACATAATTGTCATTTTGATTATTTATAATGTCAGCAACACCTCGATTTCTGTTACGTTTCTAAATATTTCCTCTTTCGGATATGAACTTAAAACTGTTTTCCATGACTATATAGCTTCATTTGGAATGTATATATATTGCTATCATTTAGCTATGGCATATCAAACTGAGTACAATGATTTGAACTTACAGTGTCTTGAACCCGTCTCGAATGTGCTTTTTTATAACAATTGATGTTTGTCATGCCCTATTGATATCATTTTGAATAGATAATAAACGTTTTTTTAAGCCAGCACGAATATGTCTACAATGTTTTGACATTGACCCCTGATAATTTCGAAGGTCGTTTTATAGTTCTAATACAAGACCAATTTTGATGCAAACAATCAAAGACGTCGCGAATGTTGTTGAAACATGACTAAAAGGAAGCAGATGCAGTTAAGTAGCATACCATCACTTTCCAGTGATACCGGGTTTATCAGAGGACAAATCACGGTATCAAATGATCCGCTTTTTATTGCCTATTGACTGAATGCATGATTATCGAATAACGAACTCTATTTGTAGTTTTTGTATTACAATGTGTCACCTCATAATCTGCATGTGCCATATATTCACAATTTCAAAAATTGGAGGGTACGAAATGGCTAGGGTACGGAATGACTTATTCCCATCCATTTCACAATACGCACATTCTACTTAAAAAACCTTGGCCTTCGAATTAGGGGGGCGAATTATTAAATATCTATTAATTGTGCCCAAAGGTTTGTAAAAACGGTACAAAACATACGTGTTTTTTTGTATCTTGATGTTCCCTTTTTCTATAATCAGTTTATACAGTTAATTTGAGGTGAAGGTTGTTTTTTTATCAAACACATATTATAGTTATATTTTACAATAATAATTTTGCTGGTCCATTTTTATCATGATATCCTCCATGGTTCAACATTGACATATATCCAAAACTAACGTCGCGTTTCCAAGCGAGGTCAATAATGAGGTTTGAAGAAGCCGGTCGAGATTTGTACATGTACTAGTGTGCACAAGAACCAGTCGACTTCCGTACTGTTAACATAATCTAATACCTATAACCAAAGTATGATTCAGATAATCTATACCTAAATCAGCACACTAAAATATAATATGAACAACATTCTGAAAAACGCAACATCACATTTAGTTGTAAGTAATATGTTAAAGAATATGTTTTTTCTCAAAGAATACATTTAAGTGCTGAGAGGCCGGAATGAACATACGTCTTGTACGATAAATGACATTGCTTAAACAAGTTAAACATATGACAACAACAATAAAACATAATCACACGCACGGCTTTATTTACACACACAAGTGTTTGGGTCTTCGGGTCCGTAAGGTATATGGATTTCGGTCTTAGTACACTGCTTTGATGTCTAGAAAGAAAGTGAAACACATCTAAATGGTATACCCAATAGTTGCCGCTATCTTGAAATACTGAATCTGCAATAACATCATCTAAAAACACCCACCCTAAATTACCAAAAAATAATATTTATGTGAGCTACTACAGAAAAAAGCTCAGTAACCAAACGTTTAAACATATACCGCGTTTAACGGCACAGGGTAAACGCCAAAGACATATACCACAAAACAAAACAAATCACAGACAAGAAACATGGAACAACAGCACAAAACTCCACAAACAACACAGTACATATATACTTTATAAACAAAACTAATTATACTTATCAAGGATTGTTAGGTACCGCCTTGTAACCGTCAGTACAGTCCTTAAAGCTGATACGTAGCAAATATAATATCAATCATATTTCTGAGTAACATATGTAAATGTAACAATAAATACAATGCGTTCAGGCTTCGAACGTTTTGCTGATCTTCTGAATTATACCTGAATTATATATACCTGACGCATGCTGGCTGGATTACAGTGAATGCAATCAAGGACATATTACTACTACATAACAACTTTAAATTGATAATCCGCCATCTATATTTCAAATAAATATTTTAATCATTTAAAGACCTTTAACGTTCGCAACCTAAAGCAAATGATAGGTATATCATTAAATACTGCTACTGTGTGGTAGTAGCTATTGTTTTATAAAAGCTTTGTGCTGTATTTGAACTGTTTTTGTTGAAGCGACAATAATCACTTGTGTGTGTTTATAAATTATTAGGGTAATGTTATATTCGATGAATTAATATTGTGTTTGTACATTTTTTAAGCTTTTGGAAGATTTATTTGGAACCGAAGTATTTCGAAGATTTTCTGCTGAAGAAATGGACGAACGACTAGAGCTTGACAGATCGTTTGAAGTAAAGAAAAAACAAGATGGTCAGTTCAGCATCAAACTACCGGCACGACTCATTGAACTAGCCGGTGTAACAAAAATAAAAGAAATCCAACATTCCCAGAAAGTCTCATTCAGAAAAGACAAACTGTTTGTCAATGCTACAGCAGTGCTGGGCATGTACAAAGAAACAATTGAACACACCATTGTTCATGTTAGCGAAATATTGCAAAAGGCAGACTTACAGAATGTGTCAACTATTGTTTTAGTTGGGGGTTTTGCAGAGTCGAAAATACTTCAACAGGAGGTTAAAAGACGTTTTAATCCAAAGAAATATTTGCTTGTAATTCCTCAGGCTCCTGAACTTGCTGTTTTAAAAGGTAGATACTAACCTCATTGTATTAGACTGTTTGCAAATTGTATCTTTTCCATTTTAAAGAAACAGTACGTAATATTTCTCATTGTAAATACAGACGTTCTTCTGGTTTTGAGTCTCAAGTAGATCATGACTGCACTCGTTTTTATGTTTTAAAGAACGGTTTGTTGTGGTAAAATGTCAAATACGTTACATTTTGACCTTATATCCAGGTGCAGCTTTGTACGGACTTAACGAGTCTGTCATTCGCTCACACAGAATGCCGTATACTGTAGGTAAGCCACTTATTATTGTTTTACATCTATGACAGGCTCATCTATGTATGTGGCCATTCTAGGGATTGAGTAAAAAACTCCTGCTTTTGAGTCCCAGTCTTTGAACTCAGAACTCACTGATTGCCAATCCAGCTGAGCTCACCGACCTTTATAACTAACAAACTCTCATGTCTGTGCAGGTCAGTTGATTGACCTTATCCCGCGCAATCTCGAAATTCATCCTCGAATTTCCTATCACCAGTGCTAAGGAATATACAATAAAAAGTGTTATGTCTCATTTTAAACGCCAAATATCACAGTCTCAGGAAAGTATATTGCTAATCCGTATATTAAAACCGCTTTACTACTCACATACATACTGTCCTGGCAATTATGTATACACTGATCGGCATTATGCCATTTATATAGAGAACTTCCGATATTCTGACAATTACATATCTTCTTATTGATATTTTGTAAATTTAACATACACGTAACGTTATACATGTTAGGTATGTATCATAATTATTTATTTATAAAGAGTATTCCGCAATTTTGTGCATAATATCAGAGCAAAGTATGTCCTTTAAATATATCCGCTTTAGCATCAAGCGGTGTCTCATTTACTTGGCTTGTCTCTGAAGTTTTCATTGTATTATCAATACTCGGTTAATACGCCTATAATATTAACTATTTATTGAATTGTCTCAATAATAAAATGAAAACTATAGAGATAAGCCAGTCAGTCAAACATTTAGTCAAAATCAGGTATCATGGTCGCAAAAGCCTCGGAACAGGGGACATATATAGCTCGTAACAAAATGCATTATTTTCGTAAATCAAAACTAGAGCATCGCACTGCGAAATCTGAAACATTGCCGAGCCATTCTTATTAAAATACAGATTTGTTTTGCTCAGAACGTATTGGAATTATATTAACGTTAGTATGTCATAGAGGTCTATATTTATATACTTTTACACATAGGGATCGATTCAGCTGTTGAGTTTGTTGAAGGAAGACACCCTGTAAAGCTAAGGTATTTCCAAAACGGCTCGTTCAAGTGCACTGGTATATTCAAAGTTTTCATTGAAAGAGGAATACAAATTCAACCAAACACGGCGTCCGCAGAGCACAAATTGCGTGCTTCAAATCCAGAAGAAGCTGTTATAGAACTTTATAAGTCAGATAGGGATGATATTCCTACTTACACAGAAGATTGCAGACGGCTCGGCGAAGTAAGGCTTACCTTAATCGCTCCAACGCAAGCCGACCAAAGTAAAAAGGATGTTAGTGAAAATCAAAATCCAGTGATTAATGTTCAAATGTATTTTGGTGACACGTTTGTCACTGTGAAAGCCGTTGAGGATGGAACAAATAACTCAATTGTTGCAAAAATTAACTTCCTGTTATAAGGTAGCTTCTGATAAATTGCAAATTACTATATGATTACAAAGAATAGAAGATTCCTAGCTTTCAATATACTTGCAAAAGGATATGTAGCCACCCCGTTAACATTATATTAATGTACTTCTCATTATCTGGGAACTCTCGTTGGGAGGTTGACACACACGCACGCACGCACGCACGCACGCACGCACGCACGCACATCGTCATATGAAAAGGTTGTCTGGAATCGTTGCACTCAAAAGGTTATTTGGGATAAAGCGGGAGGAGAAAAACTTTGGAAAATTTGCAAATACTCATAGAACCATTTTTAAGCATAGTGAATGACAGAATTCAGTAACATGACAAAATACTCAACCAGTATAATATTTATTGCATACACACCCGTAGGACCTTGATTTGTTTTCATCAGTTCGATATTCAAGCACTTTCTATTTCATTTAAACTAAAAATGTATATGTACGTCTAGTTACGTATTCGGTTACAAATCCTACTTGTAACCCAATCATCTGCACATTTGTTCATTGTTTGTTACATCACGATATAACTTTTCCTTTCTTTTGAGAACATATGTATTATTATGCAATGAATGCCCTGTGCCCCGTTTATAATGCGAATAAACTATATAATTATTACATAAAGCTCATCCTATTTCCATAAATTCATGTGTGCTTTGTTTGCTTACTTGAATGGTTATTTTAATGTGTCACTTTGTTAGTTAAAGTCTCCTTTAGAACTGTTGCACTTTAAATTTAGTCATGCCTTGATCTCTAAAAGCTGTTACTACGAGTTTTCTAACAAGATTACACGTAGTTACCCGTAGTTACCCGTAGTTCATCAATAGATACATTGTCTTACTCGATCACATTCGAGTTTGACGTTTATAGCGTTATTAATTGATTATTCAGATATTCCGGATTAAACATCAACTTGTTTCAAGCTAGTAAATGAAAAATATGTATATTTAGTATTGAATATGTGTTATATTATTGAATTTAAGATTTATATAGTATTAATGGTTAAATTGATATATCCGGTGAAATATTTGCATTAGGACCTCATTAAATTTCATACCATTGAGTGTTTTAGATTTTGTCTTTTTATGTTATAGGGATATTGACAGTATCGTGTTGGTTATGAGTACATAACATAAACTAATACCAGTTGCTATATTATATATGATAAACAACGTAATATCGTGCATGTTACTATACACTTCCTGCCAAGGTACAAACAAAAACAATAAATAAAAAAACATTCCCGCAGTAAATGCATAGCTCATTTTAATGAATTTCAACTGACATGAAAGACAAGATGAATAAAATGACACCCACTATTTCTGATTTGAGAAAGGTTTTTAAATTGGTCTGGTCGGCATTTTTATTTTAACCAGAAAGTATATAAAGCACGGTGTACAAGAACCATAATTTTATTTCAACTTATTACAGAGTAATTGCCCTTTGTTACCTTTTCTTGTCCGGATAAATGTGGTATTATTGGCCTCTCTTACGTTCGCTTGACCGGAGCATAACTTGAAAACTACTTGATGGAATTCAACATAATTACATACAATGATGGAAGGTAACGATTGGAAATGCGGTATTATTGGCCTCTCATACGTTCCCTTGTCCGGAGCATATTTAAAGTAAAGGAAGATATATTGTGTACCAATTTTTATGATAAACGTGATGATTTTAATTTTGAAATAATTAATTACCCTTCTTTAGATGAAGATGTTCCTAGTTCACCATCATATCGTGTATTTATTTCACAGTTGATAAGATTTGCTAGAATATGTACAGATATAAAAACAATCAGCTCTCGGAGTAAACTTATGACGGAAAAACCTCTAAAACAGGGTTTCAGATATAATAAAACTCAAAATTTGTTAATGGTCATTATAATCTCATTTTAAAGTACAATTATAGTAGTCTTAAATCGATGATTGCTAATAGTATTGCTCATCCCGATTTTTATGGTGATGTTTTAAAGAAAGTTCGTAAAATTAAAATGTTTTCAGCAGGTAGTTGGTCAGAGAGACTCAATGAATTAGTTGTATTTTATTTAAACCGTGGATATAAAGGTAATATTTTGAAGAGCACTTGGCTTCTAGTTTTTGAAGATGAATTCCTGGAACAAAATATAGGGTTGTATATAGCATCCTTCCAATAACTAAGCTTTCAGTCCTTTGATTTTATGAAATTTTGCTCATTCATGTTATCTTTAAAACCTTTTTAGGCTAAAACATTTTTGGCTGACTCGGAGTGTTTTGGCATGTGATTTCTTTTTCTTCAAATATTTTACATTTTCAAATTAGCTAATACATGTCGCTTTTATTTTGTGTAATGTTTTCTTAATTTGTTTCCAGATTTAGTACAATGATGCTTTTTATTATGAAACTCTATGATCACATAGTTTTAAGCCTTTTATTGTATAAGGCAGACTGTGCGTGATGTTTATAGTTCCAAACAATGACTGCATCGTATCTTTGAAAAGTTTTTGCATTAGGTGCTCTGAATAGTATTCCTCCGTCTGCAGATAGAGTTAGGATCTCTAATCTAAGTACTTAGGGTTTACCTATAAGTTTATTATTATTTATTTTATTGTTAAGTTTCCTCAAGTTAATGCATACTTTAATAAGATTTACCTTTTGCGTTTTATCTTTATTTAGGATTGTTGGGATAAGAGTGAGGTTAACGAGTCTGTCATCCGTACAAAGCTGCACCTGGATATAACCGTAACTCTATTTCAGCTAATCACAGAGTAACTGCCCTTCGTTACTTTATTCTTGTCCGGAGCATAACTTAAAAACTATTGGATGGGATTTATTAAAACTTCATACAGTGATAGATCATAATGGGAGGGAGTGCAGTGTACAGGAACCGCAATTCTATTTCAGCTTATTACATAGTTAGTGCCCTTTGTTACTTTTTCTTGTCCGGAGCATAACTTGAAAACTATTAGATGGAATTTAATAAAACTTCATACAGTGGTAGATCATAATGAGAGGGAGTGCAGTTTACAGGAACCGCAATTATATTTCAGCTAATTACAGAGTTACTGCCTTTGGGTCTTTTTGTTTAAAAATACTAGGTCACTAGCTCAAATCCTTGGTTTGCAAAATTTTATAGTCAAATATAAATCCGGCTTTAATGCGGCGTTGCCGCATTGGCGTCTTGTTTATATATATAGTATATATGCACTGTGCTGCTTGTGGAGTATTGTGCTGTTCGTCCATGTTTCTGGCCATTAAACCGGGTTTATGTTTAGACCTTTTGCTACTGAACTTGTTTCTGTAGCTTTTTGTATAAGTATTGAAAACAACTTGATGGAATTTAATTAATCGACGTATAGTGGTAAAGCACTATGAGCGGAAGTGCAGAGCACAATAACCATAACTCCATTCGACCTTTATTACAGTATTTATAAAGCGAAAATTAGCAGTGATAGGAGGATGCCTCATGCAGCACATGGTCGTCAAATGATCGGTCCAAATGATCGGTCTAATTGGCTACAACTAAGCAAATTTCACTCTGAAAAGAACGTACTTGTTATTCATAAACATTTATCAGATCAAATTTGATCTATTGTCCTAATTTCTGATAATGATTTTAACTCATCTTATGAAGATCTTTGGAGTCGCTGTAGCGTATCTACCCTGCAAGCTGGAAGGACTAAAGCAATCGCTTTTGAAAGTTATAACTGCTTACATGGTATTTTACCAGAATCTTACATGATCTTGTTAAATTTGTTAAAACACCTACATACAGTTTCAGACTTGGAAAAACAGTTGCCATTCCTAGGGTAAGAACTTTCATATATGGAAATAATTCATTTCGTTGTAAGGCTGTCCAGGTGTGGAACAACCTTCCAAATGAATTTAGTCAAGTTGACAATTTTAAAGAATTCGACAGACTTAAAGAAATCTGGACAGGACCAAAATGCAAGTGTACCAGGTGTCGTTTCAAATAATACCTTACACAGTTTTATAAGCTACTAATGCATTACACTATGCTAATATTGATCTCTTTTATGTAACCTGTTATAACTATATCAGTTGTGTTTTAAGTAAAATATACACTTTGAGCAATATGTATCTTCATTTTAAATTTATTTATTTGTTTTCCGACTGCTCTAAAATGAATGTTGTTTTGTTTTGGTAGTGTTGTATACTACTATGTGTAAATGTCTTACTTATAGAATATACTTAGAAGTCATTTAATCCTTTGCCTTAAATCTCTGTTTATGTAGTTTTTTAGCATGCTCAACATTATACAAGTTTTTTTTTTCTAAAAGTGCATCTTTCTTTTCATTTGTCACATTTCTCCTGGATATGCCCGTAATACTTATTGCTTTAAGCTGTTTTTGTATTATCATTTTTGAAATTTGCTTTTTTATCAATATTTTTTTGCATTTTTGATTTTAGCTTAACTTATTTTCCAATATTAAAAACATTTTGCCATCTCCGCTTGTCAGTCGACAAACACAACATTAGCATTCCAGGCTATAATTATTTTGTCGAGCATGGAAAGTTTGCAACCCGGGGCACATATGTTGTTGTGGATTGTAAGCAAAATGTTGCTTCCCGGAATATTCCCATCCCAAAAATGTTATTAAACATTCCTGCTCCAATAGCACGTTTCATAATAAGATCTAAGCTCTAACTTCGATACCCTTTAATTTGTATAAATATTAGAGATGGCAAAAAGGTTTGTTTTTATTTCACCTCAACTTTGTGTTTATTTCAATAGCTGATAGCTTTTGGGCTAAAGTTCAATTGGCACCAGTACGTAGCAAAATAACAAACTTCAATAACGAATAACGACTCTAAGATTTCAATAAACGACTAAAATCGCTTGTATTTAAACGGGGTCCTGTGTCTGGAATCAGAAAACAAACTATTGTGTGTGGGTTTTTTTAAACAGCAATACAAACCTAGTGACAACTTATTGCGAATGAACAATATATCAACGATACAGGTATAAAGTTATTGATGAAATGATATTGTTTTGTACCGACACAGCTTTCTGAAATCAGACACACGGCCAGGCATGAACGTAATTCAGTAATTGTCCCTTATAACTTCAGTCGAACCCGGTTGGGCCGAACTCGCTTGGCTCTAATTTCTCGTTGGCTAGAACTGGCTGTAAAGGACTGATTCAATTATACGGATGGTAAGCATTCCCGCTTGGCTCGAATTTTCAGAGGTTCGATGTCATTCGCCAGAAATCCAAGCCAACGGGATTCGGCTATACATGTACTTGATCCGTATGCCCATTGGCCGCTAAACGTGTTGGTTGTTATGCCAAAGCTTTTATTGAATTTATTAAGTTGACTAGAACATTGAAAAATTTAAAAATCTCTAACTCAGTATTGTTGAAGGAATTTATTACATGTTTTCCAGTGGTTTATAGAGATTTATCAGTGATATTAAAATGATATTTCACTGTTTAAAACACTGACATTACATTTTGATATTTTTCACTGTTTCAAATACTAACATTACATTTTGATATTTTTCACTGTTTCAAATACTAACATTACATTTTGATATTTTTCACTGTTTCAAATACTAACAATACATTTTGATATTTTTCACCGTTTCAAATACTAACATTACATTTTGATATTTTTCACTGTTTCAAACACTGACATTACATTTTGATATTTTTCACTGTTTCAAACACTGACATTACATTTTGATATTTTTCCCTGTTTCAAACACTGACATTACATTTTGATATGTTTCACTGTTTTAATCACTGACATTACATTTTGATATGTTTCACTGTTTCAAACACTGACATTACATTTTAATATGTTTCACTGTTTTGAACACTGACATTACATTTTGATATGTTTCACTGTTTTAAACACTGACATTACATTTTGATATGTTTCACTGATATGTTTCACTGTTTTGAATGTTAGTCCGCACTTATCTATAGTTAAAAAGTCTAACCCTGGGACACAAAATAAACGACCTCATTTACGAAATGAAGTTACGTTCATATACAATTTGGCGCGCTTTTCTGGAAAAAATAACAACGATTTACTGTCATTTTATAACTTTTGTATGAAAATACTAAAAAAAAAAAAAAAATTAGTGTAAGATTGCAATATATTTCAACTCGTAAACACCAAAAGTAAATAATTCCACTAGTGGCTACGCCACTCTTGAAATATAGCTTTTGGGTGCTGACTTGTTAATATATATATATAGAAAACGATCTTGCACTAAATCAAACAATTATCCATTAGTTCTTATTTCATAAAATTAAAATATCATTAGTTATTAATTGTATTTAAATAATCGGGAAAGTTGGGTGTAAAAAACATTTTGCGCTAGGATACTTTTCATGCTTACAAATGTCTTATGTTGACATATTGCATTGTTAGAAGATTACAAATATCAAGGTTTTGATGCATTCAATTTGTTAATCGCAGTGTTTACCCAAAGTGGTGAATGCAGTACAAGCGATCGGCTGACGGTACGGATCAATCTTTTCATTCGATCTGGAAGACTTCGTGTAACGCAGTGTTTCAATTTTTGGTGTGCCACTAATAGGATTTACAGAACACACCTTCGAAAATGTTCTAGTTTAGAAAGCTCAACAAAATGTTTGTCTTTGTGCAAAATTGCACTGCTTTGTGGCATTAATAGTTGATATGATACAGGGGTATTTTCAAATGTATGCCCATATACTTGGGTTAACTGTTAACATACGCCACTCTTTTATACACTTATGCACAGAAAGTTATACGGAAAAAGAGCAGGTGGAGGACATGTTTAAACAATAAAAATTATATACAAAGTATATTGAATGTCAACGTTTCTTTACAACCAACCTTAAACGGTGTTATGTTGATTGTATAAACTCTTCCATAAGATTTATGTATTTTTTTCTGATTTCGAGATTTAAGCACTTGCCATTTTGTTGAATATTTATGCAAAAGCTTGAACCAAATATGTATTTGTACACCAGAACAGGTGAGCGTCTAGTTACGCATCGCATCGCATTACAAATCCATATTGTTATACAATCATTTATGTGTGTTTTATATTGCTTTTTTATATTGTGATAATAACTAAATATAGTTCAATTGAATTGTAAACATATGTATTATAGTGCAGGAAATGCTCCATGATTCCGTTTATAATGCAAATAAATTATGAAATTATTAAACAAAATGAACTTATTAAAATATGATCGTGTTTGCTCTCTTGGCTTTTTTTAATATATCGCTGTTATTTGAAGTACCTTACTATACTCTACCTAAACTTTAGTTAAACGCTTTAATCTGTTAAACGATTTTCTTTCAAATAACGATATTGATTGATTTACATTTTATTACAATATCGCATGGTAGCTTAAAGGGTTTTTTACATGCGGTATATTGATTTGTCAATGTTCCGCAATAAGAATCTCATAATGACAGGCTATTCAGTGTGAATTTGTATTAAGCTATTGTATTTGAGGTTTATATAAAATGAATGCTATATCGGGTTAATGACTTGAAATGAGTAAACCAAGTTTCAGAAGATCTTATACTAATTCATACCATTGATAACAAAACAGTGTTTAAGACTCCTGCATGTTTACGAAAATGGACAATTGATATTATTGTGTCAATTGTGAAGACGAACGGCAATCAATTTCAGTTGCTATAGACTTTGGAACTACTTATTCTGGCTAACGCTTGTTTAACTACGGATACTATTATACAGGATCTTGCCGAGGTAAAACGATATAAAATGTTTTCTCTCGTTGAACATGTAACTTATTATGGTGAATTTCAACTTACATACCTCTATAGCTGGATAAGAAAACGCCTACTGTTTCTGAATTGAGAAATACTTATAAATCATTTGTATCTTCTTTTTTTATTTTAACCAGGACACAACTATATTTGACCTGTCCTAACATATATATTCTTTGCAGGAAGTTATTTTAAGGACTCAATATATTTATTTAATGCTTGTTTTAAGTATGAGGGTACATACAAAAGCTTTGACTCGTACGTGCACCTGGAATGTAAACGCCTGAACAAAAATATATAGCCTATTCTTCCATGTCTTTTTGTGTCATGCATCACTTAATGAGCGACACTTAATGAGCGACAGTGAAAAACACGTTTTGCATTATAAAATGTGTCCATTGCATTAGATTTATTTATTTTGCAGATACAATGCCAGTTACAATATTTATATAAAAAAACTACAGAAACAAGCTCAGTACGCGAAAGTTTAAGCATAAACATCGTTATAAAAAATCTAGGTGTATTTATTTTGAATTGTAAGGTACCGCCTTGGAACGGTAAGTAAAATGCAAATTTACTGAGGATTTAAACCAGTTTGTGCGCACAAACTCACTCCTATCCTCACAATCCCGAGTGAAGTAAAAACGTAAATGGTAAATCTTATCAAAGTAGGCATAAGTAGTCAGGTATGCCTATTCAGGAAAAAATGCACTCGGTTGACCCCTTCTTATTCTATACAAATCGGCCATTTTGAAAATGATAAAATTTTCGGGCTCGCTCGGTATGATATTGTTTTAAAGCGGTGTGCAATAGTAGTGAGTTATTACGTACGGCATGGGTGATATTTCAATTTCTGCCTATAATCAGCTAATGTTTACATCAAATACCGGGTTAATATTTATGTGAAAAACTACAAAAAAAAAATCAGCAGCAAAAAGTTTAAACATAAACCCGGTTTAATGGCACTGGGTAAACGCCAAAGACACAGAACACATGGTTAAATTATGTAATTTTGATCGTTGTGCAATCGTAACCAATACCACGTTAAACCAGTGGGCTATTTTAAGCAATTATAACAATCGGTTGATTCCTTGTTATTATCAGAGACATATGTATTTTATTGGCGCCCCTGAACATTCTTTTGTGGTCTGTATATGGGAGGACGGTTAATTATTAATATTATTATACTTAATTGGACATCGTTTTTGTTACAATTTAATGATGAAATGTTTTGAAAACATGGCAAGAACCTTGTGTCTGTTATAATGTATACATCCACCCTGTTGTAGTAACCGCTTGGGCATTACTAATACTTAAGCTTAGCTGTGTTACTAACGTAATAAACTCTTAAGGATACACAGGTGTTTATTTTGTTATGAATCAGGTTTATACGTCTCACACTAACAAGTTCAATAAGCATAAGGCTGTGTACGGTTTTTGTCAGTAATTACGCGTTTGTCAAAAACAATTTTGTAGTCTTTCACTTCACGTTTGGTGATTACAAGTGTCGGATTCCTAACAATCTTGTTTTCATCTACAACTGCAATATGGTCATCTGCGCTTTTTCCAGTCACCATATCCTTAACTTTGTTAAACTTAATGTGAAGAGAATTTTTAGAATTGAATGTAATGCCTCGCACCTGGCATATTGATGTTAGTTCTTTTTGTTTTTGGTTGACGTATGGTATATTCATAGTTTTTGGGACCTTCTATGACAAATGCTGTGATAGCATTGTTTGGTACTTCATCCGTCAAATCTCCTAAATAGTCTCCTAGTTGCGGTTTCCATTGCCCAGGAATAATGGTGAAGACGATGGAATCGGTGTCACAGTATAATACGCGATTTCCTAATGGTTTTAAATAACTGTATAGTTTGAGCAAGCTTGAGCTGTTGTGCATGCCGCTATGATGACAGATGCCTCAATTAAACGTCTTTGTGAAACCAGTCTAATTGCACCGACTCGTCGTTAATATACCGAACATTTTTCACTTGCCGTTGATAACTTGTGATCATTTCAAAAAAATCAGCAGGATCAGCTATATATGTTGCTTGTGTTAGAATTGTTTGTTGTCTGAATTTCCCCCAGAAAGAGATAAACATCAATTTGGCTAGAGAACGTAGGCGAGGGCTCTTCTCTATCATGATGTAGTCCAACAAAATGCCCTCTTTTTCATGATTCTACTGTATGTACTTATATTAAAATTTGTCCTCTTCCGTTGTACACCATTCAGGCCACCCACTTGACTCCTGTTTCAAGTCAAAGAAATGTATATGACTGATAAATCTCAATAAACCACTGGAAAACATGTAATAAATTCCTTCAACAATACTGAGTTAGAGTTTTTTCAATGTTCAAGTCTCCTTAATAAACTCAATAAAAGCTTTGGCATAACAACCTAACCCATGCACGTTTAGCGGCCAATGGGCATATGCATCAATTACATGAATAGTCGATTCCTGTTTCACTTTTAAAAATGTATTTACGACCTCCGTTAACAATCCAGCAGTTTTCGTCCCTTGGTCATATTGTTGTAATACTTCTTCGAAATGCCAAACTTCATATATATTTTGAATAGTGTATCCCTTTGACACTGCTTCTTTATTTACCAATGACCCATGTACCAACCAATGCTCTCTCGCTATCAATATGCTCACACGAGCCCTGTTGAAATGTTTCTGTACACGAACGTCACAGACTAAACATGAGTTAACCATTGCATTTCACTGGTAAAACTGGTATATAAAGTCGTCTAGATGCAAGTACTTTACACTTGATGAGACCTTTGTTCTGACTGATTTCCTAGAAATTTTCCGTAATAACTTGAGGATGTCCAATCGGTAATTTTTCCTGTCTTTTTTACAAAAAGATAAAGTGAGGTGAAGTCATAATTATTTATTTGTTCTCTTTTGCTGTTTCTTCAAACAGTTTGAATGCCTCCGTACGCCCACCAAAGAAAGCATCCCGTTGCTCTTATGGGCTGACTAGCTCCAGACTTTTAATGAAATTGTCGATATTCTTCTCCATTTCTTTTTTATATTCACATTCCCAGATGGAGGTATAGAAATAACCATTGTCTTCTTTAACCCTTTTTTCTCCAGGGTTCTGGCATACAAGTCTCCCATGCTCATATCACTGACTGGGTTGATCGTGGTCTTAGAGAAACATTTTGGGCAACCGTGCCAAAAACAACCATGACACTCCAACACGATTCTTTCCCCATTATGTTCGTTATAGCCGTCCACTTTGTAAGGCCCGATGTTCTTCCATGTTGAATGGATAACCCGTTTTTGTGAGCCAAATAAGAAAACCACTGAAATGCCGCAATAAATTTCTTTTCCTCTGGACGGTAACCATGAGGTGATATGATTGCAATGCTTTCGTTGGATAAAAAAATCGTCCTGTGTACCAGATTGCAAGCAGAAGCAATGGTGATACACTTTTCAAAAAGAAGAATCCCATGACGGTCATCTAGTTCATTAGGTTCATAAACAGCTCCCTGAATTTCAGGCGCACTTTTGTAAAATATCAACATCTGATCGGCAGTACTGAACAAGTTCTTCTTGAAAATTAAATAAATTATTCTTGTTCTGCTTATACCACTTCAAACACTATGTCTTTCCCTCTGGTTTCATTCCATTAGGCGCGTAATAATAGAGGTCTGGAAGACATTGCATCATTGTAGATTGATTTTCCTTTTGATTGAAATATGAGGAAATTAGCCTTTGGCTAATTTTGTTTTACCAAAAGCAGCTGACATATCAGCCAATGACATCGGGATAAAGTTAAGTGAATCGATCATGCCAATGTTACACGCAGCTACACTGATTGACATGAACTTGGATCCTGTGGTGATCACTTTAGGAAGAACAGCGTTTCCGTGTAGATACCGGAAAATGGGGTATGAATCATAGCCCTTGAAATTATGACATATGACCCTGACTCCGGTGTTTTCTTTAGAATGTAGTCATCTACAAAGAGCGTACGTAGTCTTCGCCCCTTGACCTTGACTCTTTCGCTCATGCCACATTATGTACATTGACTGTGCAAACACAATTCGCATACTTTCTGTACCCTGCAAACATAAGGCTTATGTTGAAATTTTCCACACCATAACCTTTCACAATTTCTACATTTGTTATTTTCTCCAACAACATAGCCATGTGTACACGGTAATAGATCATCATGTGTACATTCGAAGTCAAAATATATGTATGCTGCATGTTCATTCTTTTTACGGTTTTCTTTCGGTTTCTTTTCAGTAACAACTGGCTGCATGTAACATAAATGGTCTTCACTGAAGTAGTATTTACACGTTTTACAATATTGTTCAAGACATACATGTTTCTTCTTATGTTTTTTCATAATGAAATAAACTTCACATACAGATTTACCACCTTCGCTATTCTTCAAATGCATTTGAAAACCGGTATCGTTCTTAAAATGTCTGTTGCATTTGTCACAGAACTTCTATTTTTCTTCTTCATCAGTATGCAACTGATGGCAGTACACAAGGGTGGTTGCAAAGATGCTTGTCCTTGTTTGAATTACCACTTTTACAGGTTTTACTAAAGAAGCTTCGGTTAAGGAATCCCGTCAAACTATTCGTCATGGTAGTTCAAATAATTTGGGAAACCACCATCTGGGCCTAAGTAAATGATGTATCTGGTACTTTGACAGTACGACTTGAAATAATTTACTTCTTTAATCCCGCATTTTTGCATGGGCACTTCAGCTTTCTCGTGTAATTCAACAGCCATACTCCTTTGAAGTTGTGTCCCTTTGCGTATGCTATCCCACCATGGATGTTTTTTCCAGTAGTGCAATAGTTGTCACTCAGTTCGTTCGTGTTTCCTATTTGGATTACACTCATTTTGCTTTCCAACATTCTTGGAATATCCACATAATTGAGGTTTCCGTTTATATCCTCCCCCGCAAGACGCCTGAACATGCACAAATATCTACGAAAGGTTTCATCAGTAACAAACTATTTGTAGGATTGTTCACCAAGCTGAATTTCAGATAATATTCTTTCAACAGTCAAAGAGTGACGTGGCATGAATTATAACGCTATAGGCCAATCCAATTCGGGATTTTCGAAAGAAGCCGCACCAAATATGTCGAAAGTATCATCTCTGTGATGTGTTCGAGAATAGACTGAAAAATTGTATTCAGTGTCTTCAAAATAGTTGATAGTAATTGTTTTTCTAGGTCTTTTATTCTGACCGTGAAGTAGCTAGCCGTGGTTTTGAATTTCTCAATCCTTCTTTCACCAGTTTTTTCAATGTTATAAAAGTTTGCTGGATCTTCACTTTGAACCAATTTTCAATGTCCCACCCCCTTCCTGATTGTCCGAAGGTCGTTTGACACTTCGTCAGCTATGTTCTTGATATAAATGTTCATTGAGGGCATCTTCTCTTTTAAACACCATCAAGCACTCCGGACAGTGATGATGACTATTTTCGTCATTATGCTACCTCATGTGCATTTCCAGATTATCTGGCCTCGTAAATAATTTCTTGCATTCAGTGCACATGAAGCTAGGCCAGTGGTTTTCAGTTCTCCGATGCTGCTTCAACTAACTCAGCTTATAGAAACTAGCCCCACACTGTGCGCAGGAATACACCATGTTGACTGCTTGACCCCTGGAAATAAAATGAATACATTCGGTGTTAATACTATATTTATTCTAACTTGCATAATTTAAGAATTCGAAACACTCACCAGGCGAGACTACAATTGAGCTAGGCGAGACTAATAAAAGTCAGGCGAGACATCACACACAAAGTAATAATGCTACAAAATATATATTGTTTTCTATTTATTTTGTTGTCACACTATAACGATTGCTAACTCTTCAGTAGCGGTCTGAAAGTGGAGTTTTATTGTAAGCTTTATGCTTAACTACGCTACAAAATTATAGCAAATGATTTCGATTGGTTGTTGAGAAAATAAGGCATTCTGATTAGTTGATAGATGTTTTTAAGACATAGAGTGAAATCACATTAATATTACTTTAATGTTCAACTTCAAAGGCGAGTATCAGGTTGCTTGCGATAGTCAAAGCGTGAAGATTGACAAAATCAGTTGTTCAGAGTGTGGACTAACATTCTGCAGTAGATTCAATTTAATACGACATAATACAAATAAGCACCAAAAAGAAGCCCAGTTTAAAAGTATGTCAAATGTGTAAGGAGCTTCTCCTGTTTCACCGGGAGAGCCGGGAACGCAGCTGCCGCCGCAGGGAGCTCCGCTACAGGGAACGCCGAGAGCGCCGCAGGGAGTGCAGAAAGCGCCACAGGGAGCGCCGAGAGCGCCGCAGGGAGCGCCAAGAGCGCCGCAGGGAGCGCCGAGAGCGCCGCAGGGAGCGCCGCAGGGAATACAGAAAGCGCCGCAGGGCGCGCCGAGAGCGCCGTCGGGAGCCCCGAGAGCGCCGCAGGGAGTGCAGAAAACGCCACAGGGAGCGCCGAGAGCGCCACAGGGAGCGCCGAGAGCGCCGCAGGGAGCGCCAAGAGCGCCGCAGGGAATACAGAAAGCGCCGCAGGGAGCGCCGAGAGCGCCACAGGGAGCGCCGAGAGCGCCACAGGGAGCGCCGAGAGCGCCGCCGCCGCAAGGAACTCCGCCACCGCCGACGCCGCAAATACATTTTTTTAAGCATGCGGGAAGAAACATTTGTGACGAACTTACTGCAACGTCAAAGTACTAGAATCCTACCTAGTGTGCAGATAATAGTTTGGCTTTACAAGAGATGGCAGCCGCTGGATTCAATCATCAAAAGGACTGTGCTACCGAGAGTAGAATTAGTACAAGGAATCACTCCCTGCAGACATGGAATATGACGACTCTTTTAATCGCAGAATCAACAATTAACTCATTTTAGACGATCTGTTTTCTGAAGCTGGCAAAGATAAACGGATTACCGATTTGTTCACGGAGGGGTCCCATCATAGATTGTTATCCGTTGTTTCTATCAATCAGAACTTATTTAGCAACAAAGACCTGACACAAAGACGCAATTGTCATTAGTTGGTACTATCTAATAATCCTTTAGAACGCCAGTCGGTGATGACTTTGGCTCGCCAAATGTACCCCGGGCAAACGGAAAATTTCATGAAAGCGTTTGCGAAAGCAACATAATTTCTGTATGGATTCCTTTTGGTAGATTATTTAAATGTCATTTACCCACGAGGACCAGAGATTAAAGTATGATGTTTTCTTGACTGAACAGGAAATAAAGTGAGTCACGTGACCTCACAAGAGGATATAAATGTGAATGGAACACCCGTACTCTTTCATTCTTCAATCGGAGTTCAGACAGATCACGTCGCAGAAACATCGGATAACGAAAATACGATGGATAAAAAAGAGGAACATTGTGTTTATTGTGGAACACTATTTGATACTACACACGATGTGCAAAGGCACGTTAAGAGTGATTGGTGACCAGAAAGCAGGGAACCGCCGCCAAAAAAGCCCAGAACTGAAGAACATAGAGAAAACAATCCGGAAGAGGATATAGAAGAAAATGATGGTTTTATACATCTTTGGGAAATCGCTAAAAACAAAACAAAAATAAATTAAACAAGTTATACGACCAGTTAACGATGAAGAATATAATGAAGACGATTCGCATGAAATGGCTACGGAGCGTACATGGCCATGTAAAGAGAAACTTGTCTTTGAAAAATATCAGAGTCTTTTGAAAATGTAGTGGCTGCCGTTGCTGACAAAAATGTCACATCGGCTTATAGTTGAGCAAATCGATAAACTACGACAAAGCGGCATTAGTTTACCTTCTGAAGTAAAAAGAGTCCTTAGGAAATATAAGCACGAGTTTGAAGACTTATTCGAGCAATCGGATGACAGCGGAGACGAGAGTGACGATGAAAGTAGTGAACAATACAGATATGAACTAGAAACATATAAGTTCATTTGAACTTATGAACTAGAAACATATAAGTTCATTTGTTATATGCTATATTCATATGCTATAGACAGGTGCAGACATGGCTCCTTGGCATGACTATTAAAAGACTATCTACTACGATCCGTCACAGGCTGCCACTTTTGTGGGACCGCAGAAACTGTACAGTGTTGCAACGAGAGGGAAAATACAAAGTTGAATTGCACAGAATTCGGAAATGTTTACATGACCAAGAATCGTACAGTCTTCACAAATCCATACGATTGCGCTTTCAGCGAAATCATGTTATAAACGCTGGGAAAGACGATGTATGGATGGCCGACCTCATCGATATATATGGTCAAGTTTGAAAATTGGAACGACGGCTTCAAGTACATATTGCTGGTCATATACACATTCTCCAAGTATGTGTGGGTGCGCCCTCTACGACGGAAAACGGGTCGGGAAGTCGCAGATGCGTTTAAAGACATATTTCAACAGTCAGGCCGAGATCCAACAGAGTTGATAACGGATAAAGGTACATAAATCAAATATCTATGTATATGAAGGTTAACACAAAATGTTTATGTTTCAACATTGTTTAAATTGTTCACACTTAAATGTGTTTATTACAATACTAATACTTCGCTTCATGCATTTTCAGGACAAGAGTTTAAAGCAGAACTTGTTCAGGACCTCATGCGCAAATTAGACGTGCATTACTTTCCAACACAGAACGAAACCAAGGCATCTACGTCGGAGCGAGCTATTTAGACCATCAAACAGAAACTGTACATACTTTACCCACAAAGACAATTACAGTTATCGACTCGTATTGCAAGACATCGCTGATAGTTACAACAATACCTATCATAGAACACTTGCTATGCGATCCGCCAACTTCAAAGGCTAAAACCAGGAAGAAGTGAGACTAGCTACATACTTTGCACAAAACCCCAAAAGGAAACAATCATCGCCGAATCTAAAGCCGTTTAAATTTAAAATGGGGTGCAAACACGGTACCATAGGAGAACTTTGGCCATCTACAGACTAGGAGATTTACAAGAAGAAGACATTAAAGGAACATTTTATGAGAGCTTACTACAAAAAAACGTTGGTCCTGATATATTATGGAAAAATGACAAAATATTAAAAACAAAAGGAAAGGGTAAAAATAAACAGTTCTATGTACAATAGAAATGTTACCCAAAGAAATGTAGTAGCTGGTGTAAAGGCCCAGGATTTTCAGTAGACATTTATTTTAAAAAGGATGTGTATATAGTTGTACATATATGTATAAATAAAATAGGTAAAAAGTATTGTGTTGTTCTGAATTTTACGATCACTAGGAATTCAATTGAATGCACTATCTTTAATCAATGCGAGAACAAGAATTTTGTTCTGAAGCTAGTCATAAGTATGCACATACAATATTCAGAGCTGGTAATCTTCGCCAGGTCCTGTTTAATGTCTCGTGATGGCTAGAAGCGGTTCATAATGCTACAACGTGCATCATCTTATCATTAAGTCGGTCTAACGACCACTCCATACTTCTAGCTGTCCTTACCTCAAGCAACGACTCATTCAGTCCCGACCCTCGCATGTATTTTAAGCTACATATTTTTTTCTGTAAATTTACTCACCTTATAGATTCGAACTTGTGATTACTTCTTCCTGTCTGACAATTGACGTGCCCACTTCTTGATGATGATTTTTGATATATCTTGATACATCGTATTTTTTAGATCAGATAATCGCATTTTGCTGTTAAACATTGAAGAAAGAACGCATTGAACAAGTTTTACATTTTTACCCTCACCCACTCCCAGGATCGAACCCGGGACCTCTGGTATAGTAAGACAGTGAATAAACCATTACACCGTAGACATCGTACATATGTATAGAGAGTTATTTCAGTCTATTTTACCAAATGATAAAAACGCTCTGAACCGTAACCGATACACTGTTTAATCTGTTATATAGTTTAAACATTTGGGTAAACCTGTTTATTGATTTCATCACAGTTAAACCTACAAGTTTCCTTCACGTTAAAATATTTTCTAATTCATATATTAACATCTGAGGTTTTAAGATACTTATCCGTTATCGCGTCTGCTAATAGTTATTGTAAGGTAGCTTTAATACAAAAATGCAGGTGACTTGTCACTTCATGTAACATGATCTACTGATGATGGTCATGTCCAGTTATGGACTGATAAGGTTCATACTCAGTTATTAACTGATGATGTTCATACACAGTTATTGACTGATGAGGTTCATGTACAGTTATTGACTGATCAGGTTCATGAAAACATTTTAACTGATGAGGTTCATGCAGTTTTATAGAATTATAAGATTAATGTACAGTTAATGACTGATGGTTTTCATGCACAGTTATTGACAGGTCAGGGTCATGCACAGTTACTGACTGTTAAGGTCCATACACAATTATTGATTGGTGGAGTTCATAAACAGTTAATGAATGGTGAGGTTCATGTACAGTTATTGACAAGTGAGTTTCATGTATAGTTATTGACTGTTGAGGTGCATACACAGTTTTTGACTAGTGAGGTCCATAAACAGTAAATGAATGGTGAGGTTCATGTACAGTTATTGACTAGTGGGGTTCATACACAGTTATTGACTGTTGAGGTTCATACACAGTTATTGACTGTTGGGGTCCATACACAATTAATGACTGGTGGGGTTCATGCACAGTTATTGACTGGTGAGGTCCATACACAGTTATTGACTGGTAAGTTTCATGTACAGTTATAGAGTGGTGAGGTTCATACACAGTTATTGACTGATGAAGTTCATACACAGTTATTGACTGGTGAGGTTCATGTACAATCTTTGACTGATTTTGTTCATGCAAACGTTTGTATTGATAAGGTTCATGCACAGTTATTGACTGATGAGGTTCATGTACAATCTTTGACTGATTTTGTTCATGCAAACGTTTTGAATGATGAGGTTCATACACATGTATTGACTGAAGAGGTTTATGTACAGTTATTGACTGATGAGGTTTATGCACAGTTATTGACTGATGAGGTTCATACCCATATATTTTCTGATTAGATTTATGCACAGTTATTGACTGGTAAGGTTCAGGTACAGTTATTGAATGGTGGGGTTCATGCACATTTAATCACTGATGAGGACCGCGCACAGTTATTGACTGGTGAGGTTCATACACAGTAATCGACTGATGAGGTTCATATACAGTTATTGCTGATGAGGTTCAAGTGATTGACCTGTTGAGTTCATACACAGCTATTGACTGATGAGATTTATACACAGTTATTGAATGATGTTCTTCATACAATGTTTATGACTAATGAGGTATACGCACAGTTATTGACTTATGACGTACATGTACAGTTATTGACTGATATGGTAATGTAACTGTTATTGACTGTATTGACTTATTAGTTTCATTTACTGATACTGACCGCTTAGGTTTCTAGCACAGGTATTTGCTAATGTGGTACATGAACAGTTATTGACTGGTGAGGTCAATATACAGTAAATGAATGATGCGGTACAAGCGCAGTTATAGTTTGATGTGGTACATGCACAGTTATTGAAAAATGAGGTACATGTACAGTAATTGATTGATGAGATACATGCTCAGTTATTGATGATGAGGTACCTGTACAGTTATTATCTGATAATATACATTTGCAGTTATTAGTTGATTAGTTTCATATACATTAATTGACTTTTGAGGTACAAGAACAGTTATAGACCGATGATGTTTTTGTGTAGTTATTGCCTATGTACGTGTGCAATTATTCTCTAACGAGGTAAAAAGTGCAGTAATGTACTGACGAGGTACATGAGCTGTTACATGTGCG
Source organism: Mya arenaria (assembly GCF_026914265.1). NCBI lineage: Eukaryota > Metazoa > Mollusca > Bivalvia > Myida > Myidae > Mya > Mya arenaria. Next base: position 57,317,811 of record NC_069128.1, read on the forward strand.
GTATTTGCTTTAGGAACCACAAGCGCAGTAATTGGCAAATGAGGTACATACAGAATTATTGACTAAAGAGGTATAAGTGCAGTTATTGACTAATAAGGTACAAGTGTGGTAATTGATTAATGAGGTACATGTACAGTTATTGACTGATGAGGTACAAGTGCAGTTCTTAACTAACGAGGTACAAGTGCAGTTATTGACTAACGAGGTACAAGTGCAGTTATTGACTAACGAGGTACAAGTGCAATTATTGACTAATGAGGAACAAGTACAATTATTGACTAACGAGGTACAGATGCAGTTAGTGACTAACATACAGTTATTGTACATGTACAGTTATTAACTTACGAGGTACAGATGCAGTTATTGAATAACGAAGTACAAGCGCAGTTATTAACAAACGAGGTACAGGTGCAGTTATTGACTAACGAGATACCAGAGTAAGTATTGACTAACGAGGTACAGATGCAGTTGTTGACTTAGGAGTTAGAGATGCAGTCATTAACTAACAAGGTACATGTACAGTTATTGACTAACGAGGTACATGTGCAGTAATTTATTAACGAGGTACAGATGCAATTATTGACTAACGAGAAACATTTACAGTTATTGACTATTAAGAAACATGTACAGTTATTGACTTACGACGTACATGTACAGTTATTGACTAACGCGGTACAAGGGCAGTTATTTACTAACGAGGTACATGTAAAGTTATTTACTAACGCGGTACAAGTGCAGTTATTTACTAACGAGGTACATGTAAATTTATTAACTAACGCGGTACAAGTGCAGTTTTTGACTCACGAGGTACAAGTGCAGTTATTGAATAACGAGAAACAAGTGCAGTTATTAACAAACGAGGAAAAAGTGTTAGTTTGGACTAACGAGGTACAGATGCAGTTGTTGACTTACGAGGTACAAACGCAATTATTGACTAATGAAGAACAAGTACAGATATTGAATGACGAGGTACACACGCAGTTATTGACAAATGAAGAACAAGTAAAATTATTAACTAACGATGTACAAGTGCAGTTATTGACTAACGAGGTACATGTAAAGTTATTGACTAACGAGGTACAAGTGTAAGTATTGACTAACGACGTATACATGCAGTTTTTGACTGACGAGGTACAGATGCAGTTATTGACTAACGAGGTACATGTACAGTTATTACCTTACGAGGTACAGATGCAGTTATTGACAAACGAGGTACATCGATAGTTATTGACTAATGAGGTACAAATGCAGTTATTGACTACGAGGAACAAGTGCAGTTATTGACTAACGAGGCACAAGTGCAGTTATTGACTTAAGAGGTACAAGTGCAGTTATTGACTAACCAGGTACAAATGCTGTTATGGACTTACGAGGTACAGATGCAGTTATTGACTTACGAGGTACAAGTGCAGTTATTGACAAACGAGGTACAGAAGCGGTTGTTTATTTACGAGGTACAGATGTAGTTATTGATTAACGAGGTACATGTACAGTTATTGACTAACGAGGTACATTTGCAGTTGTTGACTTACAAAGTACAGATGCAGTTATTGACTAACGAGGTACATGTGCAGTTATTGACAAACGAGGTACAAGTGCAGATATTGAATAACGAGGTACATGTGCAGTTATTGACTTACGAGGTAGAAGTGCAGTTATAGACAAACGAGGAACAGATACATGTGTTTACTTACGAGGTACAGATGTAGTTATTGACTAACGAGGTACATGTACAGATATTGACCATCGAGGTACATGTGCAGTTATTGACTAACGAGGTACAAATGTAGATGTTGACTTACGAGGTACAGAAGCAGTTATTGACAAATGAGGTACTTGTATAGTTATTGAACAACGAGGTACACATGCAGTTGTTGACTTACGAGGTACATATACATTATTTGACTAACGAGATACAAGTGTAGTTATTGACAAACGAGGTACAAGTACAATTACTGACCAACGAGGTACAAATGCAGTTGTTGACTTTAGAGGTACGTGTAATTTTATTGACTAACGAGATACAAGTGTAGTTATTGACTAACGAGGTAAAAGTGCAGTTATTAACTAACAAGATACATGTACAGTTATTGACTAACAAGGTACAAGTGCAGCTGTTAACTTTCGAGATACATGTACCGTGATTGACTAACGAGGTACATGTACAGTTATTGACAAACGAGGTTCAAGTGCAGATATTGAATAACGAGGTACATATGCAGATATTGACTAACGAGGTAGAAGTGCAGTTATAGAAAAACGAGGTACAGATACATTTGTTTACTTACGAGGTACAGATGTAGTTATTGACTAACGAGGTATATATACAGATATTGACCATCGAGGTACATGTGCAGTTATTGATTTACGAGGTACAAATGCAGATATTGACTTACGAGGTACAGAAGCAGTTATTGACAAACGAGGTACTTGTATAGTTATTGACCAACGAGGTACACATGTAGTTGTTGACTTACGAGGTACATATACATTATTTGACTAAAGAGATACAAGTGTAGTTATTGACAAACGAGGTACAAGTACAATTACTGACTAACGAGGTACAAATGTAGTTATTGACTAACGAGGTAGAAGTGCAGTTATTAACTAACGAGATACATGTACCGTGATTGACTAACGAGGTACATGTACAGTTCTTGACTAACGAAGTACAAGTGCAATTATAGACTAATGGGGAACATGTACAGTTATTGACTAACGAATTACATGTACAGTCATTGCCTAACAAGGTACAAATGTATGTATTCACTAACGAGGTACAGATGCAATTATTGACTAACGAGGTACAAGTGCAGATATTGACTAACGAGGTACACATGTACAATTAATGACTAACGAAGTACATATGCAGTTTTTGACTAACGAGGTACATGTTCAGTAGTTGAATAACGAGGTGCAAGTGCAATTATTAACTGACGAGGTACAAGTGCAGTTATTGACTAACGAGGTACGAATGCAGTTATCAACTAACGAGGTACTAGTGCATTTATTTTTTAACGAGGTACAGATTCAGCTATTGACTAATGAGGTACATATGCAGTTATTGACTAAAGAAGAACAAGTACAGTTATTCACTAACGAGGTGCAGATGCAGTAATTGACAAACGAGGTACAAGTGCAGTTATTGACTAATGACGAACAAGTACAGTTATTGACTAACGAGGTGCAGATGCAGTTATTGACTGAAGAGTTACAAGTGCAGTTATTGACTAACGAGGTACACGTGGAGTTATTGACTAACGAGGTTCAAGTGCCGTTATTGACTAACGAGGTACAAGTGCAGTTATTGTCTAACGAGGTAAATGTGCAGTTATTGACTAACGAAGTACAAGTGTAAGTATTAACTAACGATGTACAGATTCAGTTGCTGGGTTTCGAGGTACATATGCAGATATTGACTAACGAGGTACATGGACAGTTATTGACTTACAAGGTACATGTGAAGTTATTGACTAACGAGGTACAAGTGCAGTTATTGACTAACGAGTTACAAGCGTAAGTATTGACATACGAGGTACAGATGCAGTTGTTGACTTACGAGGTACAGATTCAGTTATTGACTAACGAGGTACATGAACAGTTATTGAATAACGAGGTACAGGGGCAGTTATTGACTAACGACGTACAAATGCAGTTATTGACTATCGATGTACAAATGCATTTATTGACTAACGAGGTACAGATGCAATTTTTGACTAACGAGGTGCATGTATATTTTGTCCTGATAAACAGATTCTTTTAGTGTCATTATATAATCCACCACAAGTGTCACCATTTTATACGGATAAATATTTATACGGTCAGTGGTTTATCTGAATTTGATTTTTTTTTGTGTAATAGCGAATATAATTTGCAGGGATATGAGTTGTTGATATGTGGGGATCTAAATGCAAGAACTGGTGCTTTAAACGGTTTTATTAACATAAATCTAAATATACCAGTGTTTGCTCAGCTGGAATGTATTTTTGAGAGCGATGTTATTACAATGAGAATTTCGAAAGACAGTACTGTTAATGCTTTTGGAAAATTTATCTTACAGTTTTGTATAACTTACTCATTATGCATTGTAAATGAACGAGTTGAGAGTGATAAAGGTGTTGGTGAGTTTACGTACTATGGAGGTATTGGGTCAAGCGTTTTGGATTATTTTATATGTAGTCATAGCTTGTATGAGATTTGTAATAATTTCAAAGTAGACGCTAACCCTGAAAATGATCATATGCCATTAGTTTTGTGTCTTGATAGTATGTTAAAACCAGATGGTAATGATAAAGCCAAAATTATTTATAGTAGCAAAATTTGTATAGATGAAAGTAGTTATGAACATTACCAAGATTTGTTAAGCCAAAGTATACTTAATGGTGAATTCAAAGCTGTTGATGATATGTTAGAATTAGAGGATTTTGATACTAGTACTTTAGTCGAAGAATTCCAAAAATGTATTTTAAATGTATCGAAAGATTTTGTAAAGCAAATAAGGAAAACGAGTAAACGTAAAGTGGGTTTGAACTGGTTTGACAATGAATGTAAAGAACTTAAACGAAACGCTTTACGTGGTCTTAGATTGTATAGATCAACAAAAAGTATGGCAGATCTGTTTGATTATAAGGTAACAAGGTCTAAATATAAGTGTGTTTGTAAATCTAAGAAATTACAATGCCTGAAGCGCGTTGGTTTAGATTTAGAGAACTCCATGCCAAATCCTAAACAGTTTTGGAGTAAAATAAAGCGTTTAACTTGCAGACAAAGAACTGATCATGATATAAGTGGCGAGGAATGGCTGCAGCATTTTAGGACTTTATTCCAATCTGATACTGACACTGAAAATATAACCCCTATAATTGACAACTTCTTTAATGAAGTGGATGGTTCAAATAATGTCATCTTAAACTCCAGGATTGAATATGATGAGGTAATAAAGGCAGTGAATGACTTAAAGTTAAATAAAGCTTCAGCCGGAGAGCTATTGCCTGCACATTTTAAATATGGTCTTTTCTATTTATTGCCATATATGTTACGTATTTATAACCAAATATTTACATCAGGTCAGTTCCCGAGAAGCTGGACGCTATCTATTATTTTACCAGTGCACAAAAAGGGAAGTTGTAATAATCCTGATAATTACAGGGGTATAGCCCTTGTTGATGTATTTAGCAAAATATATATAAGCATTTTAGATAGAAGACTTACCTATTATACTCAAATTTGTAACTTCATCTCGGAGTCGCAAGCAGGATTAAGATACGGTTATAATACAACTGATAATGCTTTTGTTTTATATTTTGTTATAAGCAAGTATTTAAGTACAAAGGGTAAGAATTTATATGTTGCTTTTATAGATTTTAAAAAAGCGTTTGATTCTGTGGATAGGTCAAAATTATATACAAGCTTATTTAGACAAAATGTTAAAGGAAGGCTATTGGATGCTATTCAATCAATTTATAAAAATGTCAAAATGTGTATTAGATGCAAGGATGAAAAAAACAGGAGTGTTTTGACTGTCCAAGCGGTTTAAGACAGGGGTGTAATTTAAGTCCAGTATTGTTCTCACTTTTTATTAATGAGTTGTATAGTTATATTGAACAAAGTGGTGTGCATGGTGTTCAGCTGTCCCCTTCTGATATTGAAGTGTTTCTTCTTATGTTTGCAGATGATGTTGCTCTGTTATCTGATACAGTTGTAGGTCTACAAAAACAACTAAATGCGCTAAACTTATTTTGTGCTGATACTAAGTTGCAAGTTAATACTAGTAAAACAAAAAATGTTGTTTTAGAAGAGGTGGGCAGCTGGCAAGTAGAGAAAAATGGAAATATAATAATGAAAATATAGATGTTGTATCAGGGTTTACTTATGTTGGTTTATATTTTAGCTGTCATGGTATAAGATGGCAGAGAATTCTGCTCTAAAAGCTAAGGAAGCTTTACATTGTCTTTTAAAAGGCATTGCATCGTTATCTTTTGTTAAGTCTTCTGTCTTTTTTAAAATGTTTGATACAAAAATATGACCTATAATGTTATATGGTGCTGAAATTTGGGTAATGACTTCAATGAATGTTATAGAAAATGTCCAATTATTTGCATGTAAAAGGTATTTAAATGTATCTTCTAAAGCGTGTAATGATGCTGTTTTAGGTGATCTAGGTCGTTTACCTTTACATATATATGCTTCGAAACGTTGTCTTAAATATTGGTTAAAAATTTGAAACTTCCTGATGATAGATATTTAAAGTTGTGTTACAATATGTTAAAACTGTATGATAGTCTAGGTCATGAAAATTGGGTTAGTGTATTGCGTATGAATCTGTTTAGGAATGGTTTTGAATATATTTGGGAGTCACAGCAAGTAGAAAATGAAAGTGTCTTTCTTAAAGGATATGTAACGAGATTAAAAGATCAACATCTACAATTATGGAGTCAAACTTGTTCTGAGAATATGAAACTTAATAAATTTTACATACATATAAAATCGTGTCTAAAAGCAGAATTATATGTAAACTGTGTTACAGTTGATAGTTTTCGTAAATGTTTAGCAAATTTTAGATGTTCATCGCATCGCCTTGCTATCGAAACTGGCAGGCATACCGGAATTGATAGGGACCATAGATTTTGTTTATATTGTTAAAATGTTGTTGAGGATGAATATCATTTTGTTATCAAATGTCCATTGTATAGAGATATAAGAGAAGTGTATATACCATCTAAGTATTACGTTTACCCTAGTCTTCACAAGTTCTTTCTATTAATAGCTACAAAAAATGAAGAAATTTTGCAAAAATTAGCTATGTATTTGTATTATGCAGACAAAATTAAAGACAGTGTATCAATAGTTGATTAACATGTATGATGCCATATTAACAACTAATATTTTGTGAATTCTATGCTTGGTCAACTCCACGTTGTTTATATGTATTTTTGTATGCATATCTGTATATGGGGCGGAGGCCTTCATACAATAAATATTTGAATTTGAATTTGTATAGGTATTGACTAACGAGTACAGATGCAGATATTGTCAAACGAGGTACATGGACAGTTATTGACTTACGAGGTACAAGTGCAGTTATTGACTTACGAGGTACAAGTGCAGTTATTGACTAACGAGGTACATGTGCAATTATTGACTAACGAGGTACACGTGCATTAATTGATAAACGAGGTACATATGTACAGTTATTGACAAACGAGGTACATGGACAGTTATTGACTTACGAGGTACAAGTGCAGTTATTGACTTACGAGGTACAAGTGCAGTTATTGACTAACGAGGTACATGTGCAATTATTGACTAACGAGGTACATGTGCATTAATTGATAAACGAGGTACATATGTACAGTTATTGACAAACGAGGTACTAGTGCAGGTATTGACTAACGAGGTACAGATGCAGTTACTGACGAACGAGGTACAGATGCAACTATTGACCAACGAGGAACATGTACAGTTATTGACTAACGAGGTACAGATGCAATTATTGACTTTCGAGGTGTAAGTGCAATTATTGACTAACGAGGTAAAGATGCAATTATTCACAAACGAGGTTCAAGTACATTTATTGACTAACGAGGTTCAAGTGCATTTATCGACTAACGAAAAACATGTGCAGTTATTGACTAACAAGGTTCAAGTGCAGTTTTTGACCAACGAAGTACATGTGAAGTTATTGACTAACGAGATTTGATGCAATTATTGACTAACGAGGTTCAAGTACATTTATTGACTAACGAGGTTCAAGTGCAGTTATTGACTAATGAGATAAATATAAAGTTATTGACTAACGAGGAACAGATGCAATTATTAACTTACGAGGTACATCTGCAGTTATTGACTAACGAGGTACAGATGCAATTATTGACTAACGAGGTACATGTGCAGGTATTGAATTACGAGGCACATGTACAGTTATTGACTAACGAGGTACATGTATAGTTATTGACAAACGAGGTACAAATGCAGTTGTTGAATTACGGGGTACAGATGCAGTTATTTGCTAACGAGGTACATATACAATGATTGACTAACGAGGTACATGTGCAGTTATTGACTTACGAAGTACAAGTTTTGACTAACGTGGTACGGATGCAGTTCTTGACTAACGAGGTACAGACGAAGTTATTGACTAATGAATAACAAGTACAATTATTGAATAACGAGGTACAAATGCAATTATTGACCATCGATGTAAATGTGCAGTTATTGACTAACGAGGTAGAAGTGCAGTTATTGACTGACAAGGTACATGTAAAGTTATTGACTATCGAGATTAAAGTGAAGTTATTGACTAACGAGGTACATATGTAGTTATTGACTAACGAGGTACAAGTTCAGTTATTAAATAACGAGGTACAAGTGCAGTTATTAACTAACAAGGTACAGATGCAGTTATTGACTAACAATGTACAGATCTAGTTATTGACTAACCAGGTACAAATGCAGTTAATAACTAACGAGGTACAAGTAAAGTTATTGACTGACGAGGTACATGTACAAATATTGACTAAAGAGGTACAAATGCAGTTACTGACTGAAGAGGTACAAGTGCAGTTAATGACTAACGAGGTACATGGACAGTTATTGACTAACAAGGTACATGTGCAGTTATTGACTAACGAGGTACCTGTGCAGTTATTGACACACGAGTTACAAGCGTAAATATCGACTTACGAGTAAAAGATGCAGTTGTTGACTTACGAGGTTCAGATGCAGTTATTGACTAACGAGATATATGTATAGTTATTGACTAACGAGGTATATGTAAAGTTATTGGCTCACGAGGTACAGATGCAGTTACTGACTAATGAGGTACAAGTGCAGTTATTAACTAACGAGGTAAAATTGCAGTTATTGACAAACGATATGCAAGTGTGAGTATTGTCTTATGAAGAACAATTACAGTTATTGATGAACGAGGTGCATATGCAGTTATTGACTAACGAGGTACAAGTGCAGTTATTGGCTAACGAGGTACAGATGCAGTTATTGACTTATAAGGTTCATGTACAGTTAATGACTAACGATATACATGTACAGTTATTGACTAACAAGGTACAACTGCAGTTGTTAACTAATAAGATACATGTACCATAATCGACTAATGAGGTACATGTAAAGTTCTTGACTAACGAAGTAAAAGTGCAATTATATATTAACGGGGTACATGTACAGTTATTGACTAACGAGGTACAAATGTAGGTGTTCACTAACGAAGTACAGATGCAGTTATTCACTAAAGAGGTGCAGATACAGTAATTGACTATCGAGGTACAAGTGCAGTTATTGGCTAATAAAGAACAAGTACAGTTATTGACTAACGAGGTGCAGATGCAGTTATTGAGTTCCGATGTACAAGAGCAGTTACTGACTGAAGAGGTACAAGTGCAGTTATTGACTATCGAGGTACAAGTGCAGTTATTTACTAACGAGGTTCAAGTGCCGTTATTGAGTAACGAGGTACAAATGCAGTTATTGACTAACGAGGTACATGTGAAGTTATTGATTACTGAGGTACAAGTGTAAGTATTAATTAACGATATACAGATTCATGTGCTGGGTTTCGAGGTACAGATGCAGTTATTGACTAACGAGGTACATGGACAGTTATTGACTAACAAGGTACCTGTGCACTTATTGACTAACGAGTTATAAGCGTAAGTATTGACTTACGAGATACAGATGCAGTTGTTCACTTACGAGATACAGATGCAGTTATTGAATAAAGAGGTACATGTACAGTTATTGACTTACGATGTACAAGTGCAATTATTGACTAACGAGGTACATATGCAGTTATTGACTACCAAGGTGCGTGTACAGTTATTAACTAACGAGGTTCATGTACAGTTATTGACTAACGACATACATGTATAGTTATTGACTAACGAGGTACATGCACAGTTATTGATTAACGCTGTTCAGGTGCAGTTACTGTCTAAAAAGGTACATGTGCAGTTATTGACTACCGAGGTTCAAATGCAGTAATTGACTCACTAGGAACAAGTACATTCATGAACTAACGAGGTACATGTGCAGTAATTGACTAACGAGGAACATGTTCAGTTATTGACTAACGAGGTACATGTTCAGTTATTGACTAACGAGGTACAGATGCACTTATTGACTAACGAGGTACATGTGCAGTTATTGACTAACGAGGCTCATGTACAGTTGCTGACTAACGAGGTAAATGTAGAGTTATTGACTAACGGGGTACAGATGCAGTTATTGACTCACTAGCTACATGGACAGTTATTAACTAACGAGGTACATGTGCAGTAATTGACTAACGAGGAACATGTACTGTTATTGACTAACGAGGTACATATGCAGTTATTGACAAACGAGGTACAAGTGGAGTTATTGACTAACGAGGGACATGTGCAGTTGTTGACTAACAAGGTACTTGTACAGTTATTGAATAACGAGGTACAAGCGCAGTTATGGACTAACTATGTACAAGTACACTCATTGACTAACGAGGTACAAGTGCAGTTATTGACTAACGAGGGACATGTACAGTTGTTGACTAACAAGGTAGATGTACAGTTATTGAATAACGAGGTACAAGTGCAGTTTTTGCTTAACGAGGTAGAGGTGCAGTTGTTGACTAACCAGGTGCAGGTGCAGTTATTGGCTAATGAAGAACAAGTACAAATGTAGGTATTGACCATCGAGGTACAGATGCAGTTATTGACTTATGAGGTACATATACACTTATTGACTAACAGGGTACATGTACACTTATTGACTAATGAGGTACATGTACACTTATTGACTAACGAGGAACACGTGCAGTAAATGACTAACGATGTACATGTACACTTATAGACTAACGAGGTACATGTGCAGTTATTGACTAACGAGGTACATGTACAGTTATTGACTAACGAAGTACAGATGCAGTTATTGATTAAAGAGGTACAGATGCAGTTATTGACTAACGAGGTACAGTTACAGTTTTTGAGTAACTAGGTTTAGATGCAGTTATTGACTAAAGAGGTACAAGTGCAGTTATTGACTAACGAGATACAAATGCAGTTATTGACTTACGATTTTCAGATGCAGTTATTGACTAACGAGGTACAGTGCAGTTATTTACTAACGAGTAACAGATGCAGTTGTTGACTTACGAAGTGCAGGTGCAGGTATTGACTATTGAAGAACAAGTACCGTTATTGACTAACGAGTTACAGGAGCAGTTATTGACTAACGAGGAACAGATTCAGTTGATGACTTACTAGGTACAGATGCAGTTATTGACTAACGAGGTACATGTACAGTTATTGACTAACGAGGTTTATTTGCTGTTATTGACTAACGAGGTACTAGTGAAGTTATTGAGTCACGAGGAAGATGTGCAGTTATTGAATAACGAGGTACGGATGCAGTTATTGACTCACGAGGTATATGTACAAATATTTACTAACGAGGTACAAATGAAGTTATTGACTAACGAGGTACATGTACAGTTATTGACTAAAGAGGTACAAATGCAGTTACTGACTAACGAGGTTTAATTGCAGATATTGACTAGTGAGGTACAAGTGCAGTTACTGACTAACGAGGTACATGTACAATTATTGTCTAACGAGGTACAAGTGTCGACAAACGAGGTACATATGCAGTTATTGACTTACAAGGTACATGTGTAGTTACTGACTAACGATGTATATGTATAGTTATTGACTTACGAGGTACAAGTGCAGTTACTGACTAACGAGGTACAGATGCATTTATTGACTAACAAGATACTAGTGCAGTTATTGACTAACGAGGTACAAGTGCAGTTATTAACTAACAAGGTAAATGTGCAGTTATTGACAAACGATATAAAAGTGTGAGTATTGACTAATGAGGTACATGTACAGTTATTGACTATCGAGGTACAAGTGCAGTTATTGACAAACAAGGTATATATGCAGTTATTGACTAACTATGTTCATGTGCAGTTATTAACTTAAGAGGTAATGTGCAGTTATTGACTAATGAGGTATAATTGCAATTATTGACTAACGAGGTACAAGTGTAAGTATGGAGTAACGAGGAAGAGATGAAGTTGTTAACTTACGAGAGTCAGTTGCAGGTAATAACTAACGAGGTACATGTACAGTTATTGACTAACGAGGAACAGATGCAGCTGATGACTTACGATGTACAGATGCAGTTATTTACTAACAAGAAACAAATGCAGTTATTGACTAACGAGGTATAGATACAGCTATTTTCTAACGAGGTACATGTACAGTTATTGAATAATGAGGTACAAGTGCAGTAATTGACTAAAGAGGTCCAAGTGCAGTTATTGACTAATGATATTCAAGTGTGAGTATTGACTTATGAAGAACAAGTACAGTTATTGATTAACGAGGTGTATATGCAGTTATTGACTAACGAGGTACAAGTGCAATTATTGGCTAATGAGGTACAGATGTAATTATTGACTAACAAGGTACATGTACAGTTATTGACTTACAAGGTTCATTTACAGTTAATGACTAACGAGGTACATGTACAGTTCTTGAGTAACGAAGTAAAAATACAATTATATATTAACGGGGTACATGTACAGTTATTGACTAACGAGGTACATATACAGTTATCGACTAACGAGGTACATGTACAGTTATTGACTAACGAAGTACAGATGCAGTTATTGATTAAAGAGGTACAGATGCAGTTATTGACTAACGAGGTACAGTTACAGTTTTTGAGTAACTAGGTTTAGATGCAGTTATTGACTAAAGAGGTACAAGTGCAGTTATTGACTAACGAGGTACAAATGCAGTTATTGACTTACGATTTTCAGATGCAGTTATTGACTAACGAGGTACAGTGCAGTTATTTACTAACGAGTAACAGATGCAGTTGTTGACTTACGAAGTGCAGGTGCAGGTATTGACTATTGAAGAACAAGTACCGTTATTGACTAACGAGTTACAGGAGCAGTTATTGACTAACGAGGAACAGATTCAGTTGATGACTTACTAGGTACAGATGCAGTTATTGACTAACGAGGTACATGTACAGTTATTGACTAACGAGGTTTATTTGCTGTTATTGACTAACGAGGTACTAGTGAAGTTATTGAGTCACGAGGAAGATGTGCAGTTATTGAATAACGAGGTACGGATGCAGTTATTGACTCACGAGATATATGTACAAATATTTACTAACGAGGTACAAATGAAGTTATTGACTAACGAGGTACATGTACAGTTATTAACTAAAGAGGTACAAATGCAGTTACTGACTAACGAGGTTTAATTGCAGATATTGACTAGTGAGGTACAAGTGCAGTTACTGACTAACGAGGTACATGTACAATTATTGTCTAACGGGGTACAAGTGTCGACAAACGAGGTACATATGCAGTTATTGACTTACAAGGTACATGTGTAGTTACTGACTAACGATGTATATGTATAGTTATTGACTTACGAGGTACAAGTGCAGTTACTGACTAACGAGGTACAGATGCATTTATTGACTAACAAGATACTAGTGCAGTTATTGACTAACGAGGTACAAGTGCAGTTATTAACTAACAAGGTAAATGTGCAGTTATTGACAAACGATATAAAAGTGTGAGTATTGACTAATGAGGTACATGTACAGTTATTGACTATCGAGGTACAAGTGCAGTTATTGACAAACAAGGTATATATGCAGTTATTGACTAACTATGTTCATGTGCAGTTATTAACTTAAGAGGTAATGTGCAGTTATTGACTAATGAGGTATAATTGCAATTATTGACTAACGAGGTACAAGTGTAAGTATGGAGTAACGAGGAAGAGATGAAGTTGTTAACTTACGAGAGTCAGTTGCAGGTAATAACTAACGAGGTACATGTACAGTTATTGACTAACGAGGAACAGATGCAGCTGATGACTTACGATGTACAGATGCAGTTATTTACTAACAAGAAACAAATGCAGTTATTGACTAACGAGGTATAGATGCAGCTATTGTCTAACGAGGTACATGTACAGTTATTGAATAATGAGGTACAAGTGCAGTAATTGACTAAAGAGGTCCAAGTGCAGTTATTGACTAATGATATTCAAGTGTGAGTATTGACTTATGAAGAACAAGTACAGTTATTGATTAACGAGGTGTATATTCAGTTATTGACTAACGAGGTACAAGTGCAATTATTGGCTAATGAGGTACAGATGTAATTATTGACTAACAAGGTACATGTACAGTTATTGACTTACGAGGTTCATGTACAGTTAATGACTAACGAGGTACATGTACAGTTCTTGAGTAACGAAGTAAAAATACAATCATATATTAACGGGGTACATGTACAGTTATTGACTAACGAATTACATGTACAGTTATTGACTAACGAGGTACATATGTAGGTGTTCACTAACGAAGTACAGATGCAGTTATTCACTAAAGAGGTGCAGATGCAGTAATTGACTATCGAGGTACAAGTGCAGTTATTGACTAATGAAGAACAAGTACAGTTATTGACTAACGAGGTGCAGATGCAGTTATTGACTTCCGAGGTACAAGTGCAGTTACTGACTGAAGAGGTACAAGTGCAGTTATTGACTATCGAGGTACAAGTGCAGTTATTGACTAACGAGTTATAAGCGTAAGTATTCACTTACGAGATACAGATGCAGTTGTTCACTTACGAGGTACAGTTGCAGTTATTGAATAACGAGGTATATGTACAGTTATTGACTTACGAGGTACAAGTGCAGTTATTGACTAACGAGGTACATATGCAGTTATTGACTACCAAGGTACGTGTACAGTTATTAACTAACGAGGTACATGTACAGTTATTAACTAACAACAAATATGTATAGTTATTGACTAACGAGGTACATGGACAGTTATTGACTAGCAAGGTACCTGTGCACTTATTGACTAACGAGGTACATGTGCAGTAATTGACTAACGAGTTATAAGCGTAAATATTGACTTACAGATGCAGTTGTTCACTTACGAGGTACAGATGCAGTTTTTGACTAACGAGGTACATGTACAGTTATTGATTAACGAGATATATGTGCTGTTATTGACTAACGAGGTACAAGTGAAGTTATTGACTCACGAGGAAGATGTACAGTTATTGAATAACGAGGTACGGATGCAGTTATTGTCTTACGAGGTATTTGTATAAATTTTTACTAACGAGGTACAAATGCAGTTATTGACTAACGAGGTTGAAATGTAGTTATTGACTCATGAGGTACATGTACAGTTATTGACTAAAGAGGTATAAATGCAATTACTGACTAACGAGGTTCAAGTCCAGATATTGACTAATGAGGTACAAGTGCATTTACTGACTAACGAGGTACATGTACAATTAATGTTTAACGAGGTACAAGTGCAGTTGATGACAAACGAGGTACAGATGCAGTTATTGACTTACAAGGTACATATGCAGTTACTGACTAACGGGGTATATGTATAGTTATTGATTAACGAGGTACAAGTGCAGTTACTGACTAACGAGGTACAGATGCAGTTATTGACTAACAAGATACTAGTGCAGTTACTGACTAACGAGGTACATGGACAGTTATTGACTAACGAGGTACAAGTGCAGTAATTGACTAACGAGGTTCAAGTGCAGTTATTGACTAACGAGTTACAGATACAGTAATTGAGTAACGAGGTACTGGTACAGTTATTAAGTAACCAAGTTGATGTACTGTTATTGATTAAGGAGGTACAAGTGCAGTTATTGACTAATGAGGTTAAAATGCAGTTATTGACTAACGAGGTATAAGTGCAGTTATTGATTAACGAGGTACAGATGCAGTTATTGACTAACGAGGTACAAGTACAGTTATTGACTAACGAGGTACAGATGCAGTTATTGACTAACAAGATACTAGTGCACTTACTGACTAACGAGGTACAAGTGCAGTTATTAACTAACGAGGTAAATGTGCAGTTATTGACAAACGATATAAAAGTGTGAGTATTGACTAATGAGGTACATGTGCAGTTATTGACAAACAAGGTACATATGCAGTTATTGACTAACGAAGTTCATGTGCAGTCATTAACTTAAGCGGTATAAGTGCAGTTATTGACTTACGAGGTATAAGTGCAGTTATTGACAAACGAGACACAAGTGCGATTATTGACTAACGATGTACAGATGAAGTTGTTAACTTACGAGATCCAGTAGCAATTATTAACTAACGAGGTACATGTACAGTTATTGACTAACGAGGTACAGATGCAGCTGATGACTTTCGATGTACAGATGCATTTATTTACTAACAAGGTACAAACGCAGGTATTGACTAACGAGGTATAGATGCATCTATTGACCAACGAGGTACATGTACAGTTATTGACTAACGAAGTACAAGTGCAGTAATTGACTAACGATGTTCAAGTGCATTTATTGACTAACGAGGTACAGATGCAGTAATTGACTAACAAGGTACATGTACAGTTATTGACTAACGATGTACATGTACAGTTATTGATTAACGAGGTACATGGACAGTTACTGACTAACGAGGTACAAGTGCAGTAATTGACTAACGAGGTTCAAGTGCAGTTATTGACTAACGAGTTACAGATACAGTAATTGACTAACGAGGTACTTGTACAGTTATTAAGTAACCAAGTTGATGTACTGTTATTGATTAAGGAGGTACAAGTGCAGTTATTGACTAATGAGGTTAAAATGAAGTTATTGACTTACGAGGTATAAGTGCAGTCATTGATTAACGAGGTACAAGTGCAGTTATTGACTAACGAGGTACAAGTGCAGTTATTGATTAACGAGGTACATGTGCAGTTTTTGACTAACGATGTCTATGTACAGTATATGTACAGTAATTGACTAACGAGGTACAAGTGCAGTTATTGACAAACGAGGTACAAATGCAGTTTTTGACTAACGAGGTATATGTACAGTTATTGACCTACGAGGTATAAGTGCAGCTATTGAATAACGAGGTTCATATGCAGTAACTGACAAACGAGGTACAGATGCAGTTGATGACTTACGATGTACAGATGCAGTCATTGACTAACGAGGTACATGTAAAGTTATTTACTTCCGAGGTACAAGTGCAGATATTGACTAACGAGGTACAAGCGCAGTTACTGACTAACGAGGTACAGATACAGTTGTTGAATTACGAGGTACAGATGCAGTTATTGACTAACGAGGTACATATTCAGTTACTGACTAACGACGTAAAAGTGCAGTTATTGACTAACGAGGTATATGTACAGTTATTGACTTACGAGGTACATGTGCATTTTTGACAAACCAGGTACAAGTGCAGTTATTGACTAACGAGGTACACGTGTAAGTATTGAGTAACGAGGAACAGTTGCAGTTATTGACTAATGAGGTAGAAGTGTGGGTGTTGAATAACGAGGTACCATTGCAGTTATTGACTAACGAGGTACAAGTGCAGTTATTGACTAACGAGGTACATGTGCAGTTATTGACTAACGAGGTACATGTGCAGTTATTGACTAACGAAGTACAAGTGCAGTTATTGACTAACGAGTAACAAGTGCAGTTATAGACTTACGAGGTACATGTACAGTTATTGACGAACGAGGTACAAATGTAGTTATTGACTAAAGAGGTACAAATGCAGTTATTGACTAACAAGGTATATTTGCAGTTACTTACTAATATGGTACAAGTGCAGATATTGACTAACGAGGTACACGTACAGTTATTGACTAACGAGGTGCAAGTACAGTTATTGACTAAAGAAGTACACGTGCGATTATTGACTAACGAGGTACATGTGTAATTATTGAATGACGAGGTACATGTACAGTATTTGAATAACGTGTTACAGATGCAGTTATTGACTAACGAGGTACATGTACAGTTATTGACTAACGAGGAACCTGTGCAGTTGTTGACTTACGACGTACAGATACAGTTATAATTGACTTACGAGGTACATGTACAGTTATTGAATAACGAGGAACATGTGCAGTAATTGAATAACGAGGTATAGATGCAGTTATTGACTAACGAGGTACAGATGCAGTTTTTGACTTACGAGATACATGTACAGTTATTGACTAACGATGTACAAATGCAGTTATTGACTAACGAGGTACATGTGCATTAATTGACAAAGAAGTACATGTACAGTTATCTACTAACGAGGTACATGTACAGTTTTTGATTAACGAGGTTCATGTACAGTTATTGACTTACGAGGTACGGGTGCATTTATTGAACAACAAGATACAAAAGCAGTTATTGACTAACGAGGTACAGGTGCATATATTGAAAACAACGAGGTACAAGTAAAAGAGGTACATGTGCATTTATTGACTTACGAGGTACAAGTACTGTTATTGAACAACGAATTACAAACGCACGTATTCAATAACGAGTTACATGTGCAGTTATTGACTAAAGAAGTACACGTGCACTTATTGACTGACGAGGTACATGTTCAGTAATTGACCGATGTGATAGATGTAAAGTGATTTACCGAAGAGGTACATGTCTTGTTACTGACTGAAAAGGTACCTGTCCATTCATTGACTGATATAGTACATGTCCATTGATTGATTTATGAGGTACATGTCCAGTTACTAACTGATGCGGTAAATATTCAGTCATTGGACCTGGCAGCTTATTGACTTAAGAGATATAAGTTCAGTTATTGATTGATGAGTAACATGCACAGTTATTGACACATGAAATTCAAGTCCAGTAATTTACGTTAAAGGGACATGAACAGGTATTTAATGATGATATAAATGTTAATTACTGGCGAGGTACATGTTAAATCATTGGCTTATGAAGTATATGTATATGTACAGCCATTGACTGATGAGGTACATTTCCAATCAATTACTGATGAGGTATATTTGCAGTCATTAACTGATGAGATATGTTTTCATTGATTGATTAGTTACATATTTACTCTTTTACAAGATCGTGAAACAAGTAGTAATAATATTTTATTGAACTCTCTTATTGGCACAATGTTACGCGATAATATGGTCTAACATAGTGAGGGAAACTTGAGTACTATGTGGAAACCCACATGTCCGGCTTTGTGACCACAAGGCTAACTCCGTTATTGATTAATGGTGTACATGTGCAGTCAATGATTGGTAAGGTATATGTACAGTTATTGGCCGATAAGTTATATGTGCAATAATTGACTGATAAAGTATATGTCAAAATATTAACTGATAATATACATGAACAGTCTTACCCTGATATTGACTGATAAGCTTTATCTCCAAGCATTGAATGATGAGGTACATGTGCAGTTATTGACTGCTGAGATTCATGTACAGTTATTACCTGATGAGGTAAATGTACAGTTATTGACTGATGAGGAATTTGTGCAGTTATCAACTGATGAGGGAAATGTACAGTTATTGACTAAGGAGGTTCATTTCAAGTTATTGAATGATGAGATGCAAGTCTAGTCATTGACTGGAGAAATACTTGTGCAGTTATTAACTGATGAGGTACATATCCGGTCATTGACTGATGAGATTTATGATCAATTCTTTTTCTTGCTGAGGTACATGTAAAGTCATAGACTGATGAGGTACATATACAGTCATTGACTGATGAGATATATGTACAGTGAGTGACCAAAGAGTTACATGTACAGTTTCTGACTGATGATGTACATGTCAAGTTATTAATTGATGAGGTGCATGTCTCCGGAAAATATATCCTCTCTGTTAAGTGCACGACTTCGTTGAAATTCCCTTATACAACCCGGAAAGGGATATTTAGAAACTTGAACCTTTTCGAAGCCCCGGGCCACTCAATTAGAGCCTGAAGGGCTAATATGGTACTCCCAGAGTCTCTGGACGTACAACAACATCCTTAGGCTTAAGATTCTTGCTTTTATGGGTGCGCGAACATACTTGACAAAGAATGCCAGTATCATTCGTGACTGGGGCCTTGTTCAGGGGTTTCTTTCCCATTTTATTGCCCCTTCCCTTTGTCAGCATGCTACCTGCAAAATAAGAGTTATAATGCCAAATTCTTTCCGCTGGTTTTGAAATCAAGCCATTTATACACATTGAAACATGGCTCACTTTTTGCAATGATCACATTGCATTTTAACCGGCTAATTGTTTCGGCAAAAACAGTACACAGCTATCTCCTCTTGCAATGTTGGCCAGGTTGACTGGAAATATTTTGCCAGTATCAAATCCGCTTGGAATTTTTCTGTCCTTAATGCTGTCATGATATACCTCAAACACCGAATTTCGGCATTTGATATGAAACAGATAATCTGACAGCTGCTCTACTATAACAGCGGGGTCTTTCCAAAGTTGGCAATGTTTGTGATATATACCTTTTAGCATATCTTTGACAAGTAGAAAGACCACATCAACAACTGAGTAGCTTCTACCAAGTACTCGAAGGTCGTAGTTTCGCTTGATCTGTTTGAATGTAGTTTAAACGACATTGTGAGCCACCTTATGAACTTTTTGTATAATAATAGTCAGCTCATTAGCGTGAGTGTCAGAGTTAACATCTTTTTACATGATAATGAACTTGATACTAGCCGATGAGTTTACATATCGGCCTTACATCAGCATTTGTGAGTATTTGGACCTGCCTATATAACACTTGACAACATCCATCCAATGTGCTATTATGTATTTCGAACACCTTGTAAACCTGCGCAAGAAGTTTCGATTAAAAGTTGCGACCCTTATTCTAAAAAAATCTGAAAAAGGACGCCTTAAATCGAAAAGAAATGGTCATTCTCTGTTCTAGCGTTAGCCACGAAAAACGGAGTCTGTAAGTAGAGGGATTCTTTTCATCACTTTGTCAATTGATCTACCATCGTTATGTGTTCTCATTGCCCTTGGTTGTTTTCGGATAATGTCCTGAAAAATCCCGGCTTGATGTAACGTCAAATAAAATATTCTTCCTCTAATGCCCTTTTAAAATCTGATAACATAATTCACAGCCATGACACATACCTTTTCGCAACCCCGTGCTGCCAAAACCAGGAAAACTGTTATGTAATACTTCATAGCCATATTTCTACCAGCTGCCATTTATGCTATTTACCATAATATCGGAGGCTTGTGAGTTATGGTTTGAAATACCTTATCTACTGTAATGGTGACCTGAGCAGCAGTAGCAACTACAATGTATAACCAACCGGTACAGTCATGATGAACTGTGAGGCTGGGACCATTAGGAAGACCAGGCTTAGATACCTGGCGCGGAACCACCTCCTCAATCTGTTGACCACTACTACCTAAGTTTTAATAAGACTTTAACAGCAATGCAATCCTAGCTCTTGGATTACATAGACTGAGAAAAAGAGTTTTATGGAGATTCAAACTTTAAACAAGCCCAACACCTGAACGTCGGAACAGCTAAACAGGTGGTCCGTGCGAGACAAAGTTCTGCAACGGTTCGTAAGAAAATTACTGCCACCATTTTGGTAAACGTTCGCTTTTATAAGCATAGCAAAAAGTCTGGAACGTTCTTGTAATCCCCTAAGAATGCAACCAGCTCCAGAATCGGGAAAACGCCTACTTTAAACAACCATCTGGGGATCCCGAACTCTCCTGTCACTTGACCAGTCAGTCAAAACGTCCTAATTTGTATCGGACAAGTAAGCATTGATATGAGAGATACGTGAGAGACTGCACGTGTACACTATAGGTTTACACTGTTAATAACATTTAGTTTAACGAAAGAAGGTGTAAGTGAAATGCTCATGGGCAAATTACGTCGATAACAATATTTCATTGATTTTTTGTTTCTTTCAAAATCTGGCGTAAACGAATTTTTCATGATAACACCTTACCCTTTTTGAATGATATGACTTAATAAAGTTAACCTGTTAAACAGAATTCGTTTTCTTTACAAAGTTGACTTGAAATTATTTATCGCCAGTTATTGATTTGAATGATTTGAATTTGTCATTTACATATCAATTGAGCTGCACTTGACATTTGGTTTACCGTTTGATTGGCAGGTGTATTAAAATATTTTGGCTTCATTGTGGTAATGTTAACGCCGTTTTTTTTCGAATAGTTTAATTGTTGTCGTCATTGCTGTTGAACACACTTGAACCATTATTTGAAAGTGTTCACAATGTCCATATTAAACATAGTTAATGATTGTACATGTTCCAGTTCCAGTTCTTACTTTTCCTGTCAATGTTAATAATTCAGGCCCAAGAAAATACAGACAAGCCCTTGATTATTGTTATACTAAATTGTACACATTATATGGAAGTGTTTTGTTCTTCTATTTTTAGTTCATTTTTTATCTTTTTAGGTAAAAGCAATATTCATTAGAACTATGTGCACGGAAGTAATGTCCAGACAAAACCTAGCCAAATACCATTATGGGATGGTGCTCGAATGAGAGGCAAATATTACTGTCCAGGTAAGATAAGTATCTTAACACTGTCTTCCAACATTATGTTTGGAGATAATTCTACGTTAAATAAAAATAATTGAACAGTAAGTTTTTTCGAAAGCAGCAAACTGTAGGAAACTGTGTTTTTTTCCGATGTTATTCCAATTTTGAATAAGGTAACCTTCCAATCTTTCAAATATTCATTCAGTAAATGACAATTGATGTAATATGCTCAATGTACTCATTGTTATGAACATGAATGCAATTATAAAAGTTTATAAGAAGATCAGTGAGAATTTTGTTTCACTCTTCAAGGAGCTTCGCAACTCTTCAAAATCTGATTTTTCATTACACAAGTGAAACACATACTCAATCTGACACTGAAATCATCCTATACTCTATTTTTTGTCATTTAACCTTGTAAATTTTAAAAGATAATTTGGTTAGGAAATCGTTTATATACATATCAAGCTCTATTATGTAAAAGTCAAGATTTCAACCTAAGAAATATATTTATATATATATCCGTTCTCCAGAAAAAATTACCACCTGTCAAAGAAAAAATATAGGACACACTTATACACTTCTGCATTTTAAAATCAATTGTAAGTAATTAACTTCAAACAGGGCTTGCTTTATTTCACCATTTGTACAGGATGCCTCCCATATATTTTAACAAAACACTTTGTTTGCATGCTAAAAATCTCAATTCATTTATGTAATTCTTTATAGAAATATGTTTAATATGTTTGATTGTTACTTTTACCTCACATGTTATTTAATGTCTCAATAAATTAGGCAAGCTACTAATCAAAACGGCTAAAATCTCAGAGAAAACCATTATCATAAATTAACATGTTCAAGTGATACAAGATTAAATGATTTAAAAAAATTATGTGTACTCTTGTTAAATGTTTGTATATTAATGCTTGTTTTTCGGTAACATTAAAAAATCCTTGTGCAATGTCATTCAATTATTTTCGAACACCAAGGATCTGTTGGTTCTAATAAAAAAATGTTTCCTTTATGGGTTAAATCAGTGTGCGCATTTAAAAAAAAAGATCCAATTGACCGACACGTTATTGGAATATAAAATGAACACAAACATAAGCATCATGACAAATAGCCATTTAAAATGGCCACAATACAATCCAGCAGTTGATGAAGAGACAAATTACGAGATATGTATATAACCGGTTGGCGTGCTTCTATGGAAACACATTCATTCTGGTGTTTGTTTAAGGAAATCAAGGAAACGTTTAAAATATCAACTTACATTGTTTTACTGGAAAATTTCAAATATAGAAATATTTTAGCTAAGCACCGATTATCCTCCTATAATCTAAACACTGAACTTGGGAGACATAACAATATTCATAGACAAGATAGGAAATGTACACTGTGTAATTCAAACTATATTGAAGATGAATTTCATTTTGTATTAGTTTGTTCAATGTATAATGATATAAGTCAATATTACATTCCTAGATATTATGTTAGACATCCTATTATGGTAAAATTTATATCATGACTCAATTCTGACAATAAATCTATGTTGGTAAGATTAGCTATTTTTTGTACCAAAGCTTTTACAATAAGAGACTTGAATTTCTTCCACCTCAGATAAGTAGATCCAATAATTTAACCATGCTAGAAATTCTTATCTTGCACACGGGCCAAGCTAAAATCCCCGTATGGAACTCCTTTTAAATGGTCACCACATTGTAATTACCTCTCTTGTTGAAGACTGCCGTCTGTAGCATCATGGAAACCCTGTCGTGTGGCAATATTAAGAACGCTAATTAATTATTTATCGCTTTAAATGTCACCATAAAACAGTTTTCAAGCACCCTTCAAGAAATAATGCTTCACTCACCTAAGAAGTATTTAAAGACCGATTTGACAATTAACATAATCTTAATCACTGCGCGCATACCCATGATAACCACGAATTATCGCATATCCATACGCAAATATGTTCACAAACACAAAAGAGTTCCAGCAAAAAAAAACATTTTTGCTTTTTTTTTTAACTGAGGTGGGAAGAAAAGGCATCTAACATAGCCGCTCGTGTAAGATAGGTTCATCCCGACCCTCGCGCAGGGTGTTTTGCGTATAACACCCTACACTCGGGTCGGAATGAACCTATCTTACACTCTCGGCCATGGAAGGTACTTATAGTATGAATCACCTCAAAAGACCTCCTCACATACGCTACTGCTAAATTAGTATTTTTAAGATTGCTTTTTTTCCTCTCGCGGTATTGTATAACTTGATTGTAAATATCAGAACGCAAAAGTATTCCTTTTGTTCTTTCATGCATGCAATATTTAATATGTGTATTAATTTTTGTGTTTATAACGATGAGATAAATATGCTTAAGTTAAAAAAAATGTTCTGTTCTGATGAAAAAAAATATAAAACTGACGTATTTGACGAGAGTTTCGATTAATTACATAATGATACAATCGTGCAGTATTGTTTAGTCCTCAGTATAGTTTCAACACGTTTCCTTTTGAATGTTATTTACTTAGCGTATAAATTAACAGTATAGTTGTTCACACATTTCACTTTGAATGTCTATCACATCGAGTGATTTCGTTTCGTTTTCAGTGAAAATCAGAGAAGTTCTGATGAAGACGACTTATATGAAGAACTGTAAGTATTAAATGTGTTATCACTGCTAAAGCATTGTAATTTATAGATGTTATTTGGACAACACATTTCACCTGAATAATTGTAAATTATTGTGCTAATATCGAAATTCTAAACAAAACTAAAATACCATTCGTAAGTCTGGAAGTCTTATGTATTCCGAATGGTAAATCTCTACGAATCATTTGCATTTTAATACTTGATGATGTTGTAAACTTTACAAATAATTCAAACTGAATAGTACATGTTAAAGCAATATTATCTCAGAGAAAACAGCTAAAATACTTAAAAGATGTGCATGTAGTTACAATTAATAATATTATTAACTATAATTAAACTTTAAGTATTGAAATTAAACCTTGCATGGTAATTCTTATCTTTCAGTAAGCTTCAAAAATTAGCAATATGCATTCAATTTGTTTTCGAACAACAACGATTTGTTGGTTCTTTTTAAAAGGTACGAATTACTTAAATGTCTTAAAACAATATCTGCATTTAAAACGAATGATGTTAAAATAGACTAACACGTTCAGAAAATATAAAAAAAAAAACAGAAATAGCTTAACATATTCAAGAATGACTTTTTGCTATTTTAATGGCCATTAAACAATTTTGCATTGATGTCATGAAATATATTACTCAGTTGTATTTGATGACAGCTTTGCTTTATGAAGAATGATAAAATCGTATAATGCCGTTAAATTCACAATATAGTAACTGTTGTTCATACATTTCACTTTGAATATCTATCACATAGAGTGATTTCGTTCTGATTACAGTAACAAACAGAGAAGCTTTGATGAAGATGACTTATTTGTGGAACTGTGAGTATACCTACGTGATCATTATTTAGGCATCGCGCTAATTTTAATGCTTTAATTGTTAATTTTAAAGCAGTGCCGAAAGGCTTAACAAAATCAAAATACCGTTTGTAAACCACAATTTAATTGTGATTCATTAACACGCATCTACAAAATGATTTTCCAAGACTCCTTTATTTTCAATAATGACATAAGTTACTTGGTATGAACGTGACCCGATATGTGTTGTACGGGACAAAAAGAACCATGTCAGGTAATAGCGAATAAGATATAATAAAAATAATATCATGAATTACCACTGTTTTAAAACCATCAATTCACTTGTATAATAATAAGCCATCATGTTAATTATTATATATAGTGAACGTTTCGCATTATTACTCATAGTAATGTTAATGTTTCAGTCAGCTTCAAAAGATCCTGGTACAAGAGGCAGAAGATAGGTAAACATTAATAATGTGTTTGTATGTTGCTAGTACTACAATTCAATATAGCGATACCTTTAAATTATACCATACTATTATCGTCATCATCATCTCGATTTGCAATCAATAGTAATAATATTTCTTTATTAGTTAATTATATATATGCGCTCAATCAATTACTTTCATTTTTAAAAATCGAATTATTTCATTTTTTATTTTATTATTTTTGTTTACATTTTTTTCTATCTGTTTATTATATTGAATAAGCAAAATTTACTTGTCCACAGATCTGCGTTCTCTCCTTACAAGTTAACCACCCGAAAAAAAAACAAATATTAAACACACATACACTTATGCATTTTCAATATCAATTGTAAGAAATGTACACCAAACAAACCTTTTCTTGATTTACTTTTATAAAATCTGTAAAAAAGAATGCTTAATGTGTTTGAATTTAAGTTTTATTACACGGGTTATTCTATTTGTCAATTATTTAGTACATGCTACTAATCAAAACTGCAAAATATCTGAGAGAAAACAGCTAAATTATTTAACAGATGTGCATTTAGTTACAATTTACAATAGCTTAAAGTAAACTTTAAGTATTGTAATTAAACCTTGCATGGTAATTCTTGTCTTTCAGTAAGCTTTAAAATTTCCTTTAACAATATGCATTCAATTTGTTTTTGAACAACAACGATTTGTTGGTTCTTTTTAAAAGGTACGAATTACTTAAATGTCTTAAAACAATATCTGAATTTAGATCAAATAATGTTATAATAGACTTACACGTTCAAAAAATATAAAACAAAACAGAAATAGCTTAACATATTCAAGAATGACTTTTTGCTATTTTAATGGCCATTAAACAATTTTGCATTGATGTCATGAAATATATTACTCAGTTGTATTTGATGACAGCTTTGCTTTATGAAGAATGATAAAATCGTATAATGCCGTTAAATTCACAATATAGTAATTGTTGTTCATACATTTCACTTTGAATGTCTATCACATAGAGTAATTTCGTTTCGATTACAGTAACAAACAGAGAAGCTTTGATGACGATGACTTACTTGTCGAACTGTGAGTATACTTACGTGTTATCATTGTTTAGGCATCGCACTAATTTTAATGCTTTAGTTTAAACAACACATTTGAAGTAATAGGTAAGTGTTAAACAAAACTTTAATTTTAGCCTTTTATTTTGCTCTTAGTCAATGCCTTTTAAGTTTTAGCTCATGATATTTATTGCTAATGACGTGCACTAATTCGTGAATGTATTATGATCTTAAATATTGCTGTTTTTAAGAAATTAGCAATTGTTTTATAGTTTTAGTGTTTGTAACTATGTACATGTGATTTTATGATTATATACCAGACTGGTTGAAAGTGCGTTTCTTATAATTCTTAAATAGAATGGCTGTGTACATGCAAATTGTATAAACTTTGAACTGTATATAGATGGATGAGACGTTAATAAACATATATAAATTTGACCTGAATAAATGTTAATTTTAAAGCAGTGTCGAAATGCTTAACAAAATCAAAATACCGTTTGTAAACCACAACTTAATTGTGATTGCTTTTACACGCCTTTGTTTGGGTTGATCAGGAGTTATGCCATCTGTTGTAAACAATTATATTCCAAAACCGGGACAAAAATATTCAAGGCAAGAATTCGGGATGATATACTTTCAATTAATATTCCACCACCTTTGCACCTAGTTTGAATGATTTTCCCAAGACTACTTCATTTTCAATAATGACATAAGTTTCTTGGTATGAACGTGACCCGAAATGTGTTGTACGGGACAAAGAGAACCATGTCAGGTAATAGCGAATAAGATATAATAAAAATAATATCATGAAGTACCACTGTTTCAAGACCATCAATTCACTTGTATAATAATAAGCCATCATGTTAATTATTATATATAGTGATCTTTTCGCATTCTTACTTATAGTTATGTTGATGTTTCAGTCAGCTTCAAAAGATCCTGGTAAAAGAGGCAGAAGTTAGGTAAACATTAATAATGTATTCTAACAATAGTAATAATATTTACGCACACAACTAATTACTTTCATCATTATTATTTGAATTATTACATTATTATTTTATATCTATTTATTTTATTTTATCTATAGTTGATTATCAAACCTTCTTTTGCAAGTTTCCAAGTTTAAATAATGCATGACTATTTTAAAAAATATGTTTAAGTTTTTATGTATATAAATGTATTTGTAAAAGATTGTTATGATCACATTATACAGGCTCTGAACCGAGCGAAGCTCGGCAGAACCATATAAAAGCTTTATTAGTTCACGTTAACAGTCAACACTACTTTCTTTCAAATGTGCAACCACAATGAGCCTAAGACGTAAATGTAATGGAACCAGTAGATTTCGTTTAACAAGCGTCAATGCGATCGGTAGTTATCTTCATTGCAAAACAAATTGTTACCTTAAAATTTACTGCTTGATGCAAAATAGTGTTCAAGAAATTTTCAAACTGTTTAAAAGTATGCTAATCAACAAATAATTCGAATAACCTCTGGAAACTAACAAACCAAAAAACATATTTATATATGTTTTGGTGATGTCCATATTTACTAAGGCATTGTTTTCAATTGAAAATGAAAGTTACTTTTCAGTTAATTCGTAATTTGTTGTCACGGCGTATTTTAGAATACATTCGGACATTATTTGCCAAAAATGCATTCATCATTGATTACCGATTTCGTTTCAACGATTACGTACACATAGCAGAGCTGGTCATTTTACAGGTATATTTATTTTGCAAACAATTCTTTGAGTAAATTTCTTAGTTTGATCGAAACTTATGATTTTTGTTTTTTCCATCTTAATGTCTGAGTCAGTGAGCGAGATATTCTCTTATTGTGGCGAACATATATATGCGGGCCGTCATCATGTCTTAGTGACAGTGTTTGCCGTATAACGTAAAAAGTTGGAAACACCTGTCAAAAATCAGCCTGACTGACTGAGATATTGAAACTAAAAATTAATACTGAAATGGTCTAGCGGGATTCCCCTTCTGCCATGCCACTCTGCTTCTTATTTAGAGAATATTTTGACGGTAAGGGATGTGCCTTCTTCCCAAGCTTCTGTGTAAAGATTGTAACTAAAATAGACAGGGAAGGTATCCGAAGAAATTAAATAAAAACAATTAATTTATTCAAAGGAGAAGCAACGTAAACTATGGTGGTAAACAGAGATGAATGAGGCTGTAGCAGGCCAACATCATTGTTGTGTCAGTAATTATGACTTATGAAGGAAGGACAGCAAAGTATGTCAACACTTGTAAATACGGGAAATATTGATACTCGTATATGTAAATTTAAAAGATGTACAGAAATAGTGCAAAACTATAAATAAGGACTTGGAGGGTATGGGAGCCGTGTTCACTCCTGCGAACACTACCTTGGCAGGGTGGGAGAAAATGGCCTACGAAATTGACGTGGAGTTATGGTAGCGATTGTTAAACAACAGCATGGTAAAGAGAATGCATTTACAATGATTGACGGGAGGTGTTCAAACAGTTTGTGCCATATCGTTTGGGTCAAAGTCTCTTTTGCTTATACATTATACACTTTACACTCGTTCGTTTGCGCTCTTAATTAATAAGATTCCTTCAAATTGCAGAAAACAAACTAAATTTTGCTTATTTTTGATTTTTACCCGGCAAATTACTTTGAACAATTAAACATTTTGCCTCATGACAAATGAATGTTTATACACAGACATAGATTAGAATTAACAAGTTCTGTTTAAACGTTTATGCAAAATTTCCTAAACACGCTTATGCACTTTATAGATTAGCAAAAATCACCATCATCGATGATATCGGAAAATAGCTAAAATTAATGAAAAAGTATAGAGTTTTATAGGTGTAATACTGAAGACTTAACTATAAATATTTTTTCCCCATTCCATTTACAGGTATGATTTTTAACAAATATTTTGGGGTAAATTTCAGTACGAAAATAACAAAGCAGTTATTTATACTTTTATCCACATACAAACTATCATAATTTGGGTTCACACCTATAAACTTTACAGAACGTACGGCACCAACTGTAAAATTGTCGAGTAATTAAGAGTGCTATAACTAAAGGGAGGTTTTATCCTCACGGTTAAGCCTCATTTACTTGTTTATGTTCCAATATAAAGTGTATGTGTAGTCGGAAAAGTAAAAACGCCCAGACATGGTACCATACCAGTTTTAAAAAAGGCAGCTGATTCTTTGGCCTTAAGGAGAATGCTTGGTCCAGTGTATTAGAATACAAAAAGAGGTTATGATGGAATGAAAACACAATCCATGCAGTTTCTATATAAAAATACATTCATTAGAAATTAAATAAAAACAATTAATTTATTTAAAGGAGAAGCAGCGTAAACTATGGTGGTAAACAGAGAGTCAAATAACCATGCAACTAAACAGTGCTTGTTAAATGTTCATCTCCAACATTTAAAACAGCTGTTGTAATGTCACATTGCAGGAACCACGCGTTTAATACATAGAGTCGGAGTACAACATGGATGGTGACCAATAAACCGTTTGAAAGACAAAACAATGCATTCTTTTTTGCGCTATGTCACTTTAACGAACTCTCGCGTATAACAAAAATATTGACAAGAAACTTACCTGGTTCATCCACTGTGATAATAGGGTAGCGTAAAACACGACGTCACGCTGTAATTAATATAATTATCATTTATCCGCACAATACAAAAGAAAGATTGTGCCCATTCTTCTCGTTACCGTTCGGATACAGAGTTAACATGGAGTACAGTGATGACACTCTCAAAGATGGTACAATTTCAGCTGCAAAGTATTTTGGGGTAAATTTAAGTACGAAAAGTACTGTGGGTATTTTTCATGTAATTTTAAATGTTTGAGAAATTGCTATGAATATTCAAGTCGTTTCAAATATTTTAGAATATAAGTATCGTCCATGGCCGAGAGTGTAAGAAAAGTTCATCCCAACAAGAGCGTAGGGTTGTGATGAACATAACTGTCAAAAGCGGATATAGAAAATGCTTTTTTTCCCACCTCAGTTAAGCAAAATTAAGTAAAAATGTATTTTTTGCCGGAACTATTTTGTTCGTAGTGAAAATAAATGCGTATGGATATGTTATTATACGTGGTTGTCATGGATATACGCGCAGTGATTCAGATTATGTTAGTAGTCAAATCGGTCTGAGGAGGGTTCAGCATTATTTCTTTAATGGTGCATGAATACTTTTGTATGGTGTCATTTGAAGCGAGAAATAATAAATTAGGATTCTAAATATTGCCACAAGATGTCAGTCTTCAACAAAGTGAGGTAACTGTGTGATACCAATAAAAAGGGAGTTCCATACGGGTACTTGTTTATCTTTGCCCGTGTGCAAGATAAGAATTTCTAGCATTGCTAAATTTATGGATCTACTTATATGAGGTGGAAGAAATGGATAATCTTAGGTCATATGATATATTTGAGAAAGGGGTATCCTTAACATAATTTGTACGTTTTTTATGTATTTTGAAGCATTGAATGCATTAAGCTGTGTTTGTTTTTAGTTTTTATCTTAAATATATATCTATTACAGGTAACATGTAAACGAGGTGTTGTATGCTACACGACTAGTCCCTCTATGATGCAGATTAAGACATGTTTCCCTACCGATGGAGATACAGTGTTTCAAAAGTTGTTCATTAACGAGACTAATTCACATACCTCATTGTTTACAACTGTGTTTAGATTGAGTTATGTTTCTAAATCTATAAATAAAACCCAACAAAATTTGGTTAATCTAAGCCAAGGATTGTTGAAATGTACATAGTGTTTCTTACTCTTCAGCAAAAAGGAGCTAAGAATGTCACATTTACAACTATCTTTAACGACAGAGTTCCAATTGAATTAGTCAGACATATAAAAACAAGACTCATCGAACTCTTAAAACCAACTTGTAACGCTATTATTTTAAAATAACAACAACAACAATAACTTTGTTGTAAAAAGTGTTGTATGTATTTTTGACCTTGGTTGAACTTTCAAGCATACAATGTAACTAAATTAGTGTTATTGTAACTACATTCTGTGTTACTTATTAAACAAAGAAATGCTTGAACAAAATATTAGCATATTATGAATATACACATTTAACACTGTCACAGATAAACAATTTATTCTTCTAATGCTCATAAGTATTGGATATATAATTTCACTTTGCTATAAACATGTTTGTAACATTATTAAACCATAATCGAATAAGTATTACATATAGACTTTCACTTTGTCATCAAATTTTTTTGCAAAAACAATGAAATATAACTGAAACCTCCTAATGCTTTGGCGCTGCACTGCTCCAAATCAATATAACTTTTTTGTCAAATAAACAGCATGGTAAACTGGTTTGTCATAGTCTTGGTTTTGTCATGTAAAACGTAATCATTGACTCTCGAAAACTGTTACTAAATTAAGTAATTAATTGTTTAACAGGTAACCACGACAGTTTTTCCGATGTGTTGCAAGCCTCTTAATAATTGGTTTAATTGTGGTGTAACGCAATTTATGCTTTTGCAAAAGACTGCTATTTCGCCAAACCTCACAAACAGTAAAGGCGTGCTTATGTTACTGAAATAATGTTATTTTGTTACATTGGCAATAGTCATGTATGATCTGGAATTTTGACCAGTGTGACTCATCTAAAAAGAACGAACAAGTTAAACGTGTTGTAAGTACATACACTTTTGGTTGTATTACTGCGACAGACCATCGAAGGAAGTGGCTTATTTCATAATGGATGGTTAAGCAGATAATAAATCTGTAGTGATCTGCAGTGATAAACAATTTTAGTTTCGTTATGACTTGTGCAGTTATTTTTCTTGTATTATTTGACATTATAGAAAATTCCATCCTGATGAAATCGCCCTACGAAAAATAGATGGGGGCTGGCGTGAAAAGCTGTTAAGACTTTTGGCTAAAGAGAAAGCGAATGAAAAGAAAGGGCTGGGAAAGAACAAGAATAAAAATGTGCGACGGTCAAACGTACGTATAGTGTTTTAAAGCTTTCATTAATTTAAACTGTCCAGCCTATTCAAATACATCAGTTCGGTAGAAACTTTACATCAACTGTTTAGTTGACCACCTGCATTGGTGATATAACCCCTTGGAGTTCAAACGTGTGTGACTGCCATACCGGTATGCTTACGATGTGTTTAAAGATACAACTAGTAGACACGTTTGCCGTGTGGTTCTTGTTTTAGGTATGAACATAAAAACTCCCAGAAACACGGAAAGATTACGAGTAAATTGCGAAACAGTATGGGAACTGTACCTATTCTGCCGATTCTCAATGTTTAGTAAAGCTATAAGTCTAATCGAACCGATGGGAACTCATTCATAGATATTTCATACTAGCTCTGAGTATAATACAATTATAAAACTAAAATCACTCCGCAAACTACTTTTTATATTATGATGATTTGCACATGCACCTAGTTACATAAAAGCCGTCTTGATGCCAACTCTTATTAAAGTGATACAGCCAAACTGAAAAGATCCGATTTACATTTTGAATATAAAAAAGCAAGGCAAATGGTTGTAAATGGTCGGAAATGTCAAAATTGCGGTCCATATTAATGAACAGCATATGTCACATCTTAATGGTGAAAAAAATATGTATTGCATGATTTCATGAAAAATGGAATTCGTTTTGCCAATCTTATGATAATCTGAGTACAATTTGTGCAGGTAAGGGTAGATAATTTGAACAAGTTACCTTTTACAAAGTGATAAGTTACCGTTAAAAAATAGAAATGTCTTTACGTTTAAAGCCTATCCTTGATATTTAAGATACTGCTGTTAGCTGATGTTTATTCTATGTCATTGCCAACATTGTTCTAATACGATGTAGGCAGAAAAGGGTACATGTTTTTAAGTGATTTGTGAAGTATTCAAACACCTTTAATCAATTATGGCCAAACTTCTTTTTGTACATTTATCGGTATACGCTTGGTTCAGTTCCGCACTTTATTTCGGTCAGCATTTTAACGTTATGGTGAAATACACATAGTGCTATTGATTTATTACTATCTTCAAGCATAAAAGTCTAAATCAAATTAACAAATCGCTGAATGTCACGGGCTCAGTAAAATTTGGCCTATTGAAACGGATATACTCTTAAACATAAATCAATATCTCAATTCACTTATAAATGTATAAGAAGTTGTAAATAAGTAGTGCAAACATCCCCACGGTTACTTATCTAGTTCGCTTCCGGTTAGCTTGACGTAAATGTCACAATTGCGTTTCTATATATGTGCTTGCATCCGTCCTTTCAAAATAGTCCGGGGTAAAAACTTGGTTAGGCATTTAGTTCAAATAACTTTGATTTAACGAATGTTCAACTTGAGAAGGCTTGATGTGTCCAAGACAAATGTCAACGGCCTTTTCGATGGACCTTAGGAAAACCTCTCTTTTCAGTTCTGGCTTTACGCCTTTAAAATAGCCAGTCATTCGTGTTACTAAAACAACTTTGCAATTGCATAATCAAGCGCAAAGAGTAATAATTTTAAGGACTTTTTGTGATTGTTATATTAGCGGGCGTAACAGTGTTGGCGTTTGGCCGACAAAGATCTAAAACAAAATTTACAGTCTAAATTAAAATAAAAATTGCTGCATTTGTATAGCAAATGTATAGCATCAAACTGAAATAAGACATGTATCAAAACCTGTTATGTTTTATAATTAGTTCATAACATTTATCTACCTTCAGGCCGAATGTAAGGAAGACGAACACAAACAAAATGGAAGCTCGTAAGTTGTTAAATTTTGTATTTGTGCTTTCCAAATAGATGCACTTGTAAGTGAACGTCAAGATTGTATATCACGCTCAACGCTGACTGACACTTGGTTAATGCGCAACTACTTCATTTAATACCCTAGGGTGTTTATTTGAATGAACATTGTCTGGTACACCAACTTATTTTCAAATACGACCATGTTATAAGATTATTCTAAACTATGACGATGCAAATGCCCTACTCAGATGAAACGATATAGACTCACTCTATTAAACCGTGATACCATGAAAAACTGGGAGGTACAGTTCAGAAACATACCCTACATATTTACACAATCCATGCGATTAAATTTATTGGACTTAGTAAAGATTTACGAAAGATGATATTGTGAATGATGCTCCTAACTTTATATGTTAATATCATTTTTCCTCAAAATATAATGGCCATAATTTGTTATCAAGCGGAGATCTAAAGATTTCTTTAAAAAGGATCTTTTCGCATTCTTACTTATAGTTATGTTGATGTTTCAGTCAGCTTCAAAAGATCCTCGTAAAAGAGGCAGAAGTTAGGTAAACATTAATAATGTATTCTAACAATAGTAATAATATTTACGCACACAACTAATTACTTTCATCATTATTATTTGAATTATTACATTATTTTTTTTTATATCTATTTATTTTATTTTATCTATAGTTGATTATCAAACCTTCTTTTGCAAGTTTCCAAGTTTAAATAATGCATGACTATTTTAAAAAATATGTTTAAGTTTTTATGTATATAAATGTATTTGTAAAAGATTGTTATGATCACATTATACAGGCTCTGAACCGAGCGAAGCTCGGCAGAACCATATAAAAGCTTTATTAGTTCACGTTAACAGTCAACACTACTTTCTTTCAAATGTGCAACCACAATGAGCCTAAGACGTAAATGTAATGGAACCAGTAGATTTCGTTTAACAAGCGTCAATGCGATCGGTAGTTATCTTCATTGCAAAACAAATTGTTACCTTAAAATTTACTGCGTGATGCAAAATAGTGTTCAAGAAATTCTCAAACTGTTTAAAAGTATGCTAATCAACAAATAATTCGAATAACCTCTGGAAACTAACAAACCAAAAAAAACATATTTATATATGTTTTGGTGATGTATATTTTGTATTCACTTACTCCCAATGATATCCATATTTACTAAGGCATTGTTTTCAATTGAAAATGAAAGTTACTTTTCAGTTAATTCGTAATTTGTTGTCTCGGCGTATTTTAGAATACATTCGGACATTATTTGCAAAAAATGCATTCATCATTGATTACCGATTTCGTTTCAACGATTACGTACACATAGCAGAGCTGGTCATTTTACAGGTATATTTATTTTGCAAACAATTCTTTGAGTAAATTTCTTAGTTTGATCGAAACTTATGATATTTGTTTTTTCCATCTTAATGTCTGAGTCAGTGAGCGAGATATTCTCTTATTGTGGCGAACATATATATGCGGGCCGTCATCATGTCTTAGTGACAGTGTTTGCCGTATAACGTAAAAAGTTGGAAACACCTGTCAAAAATCAGCCTGACTGACTGAGATATTGAAACTAAAAATTAATACTGAAATGGTCTAGCGGGATTCCCCTTCTGCCATGCCACTCTGCTTCTTATTTAGAGAATATTTTGACGGTAAGGGATGTGCCTTCTTCCCAAGCTTCTGTGTAAAGATTGTAACTAAAATAGACAGGGAAGGTATCCGAAGAAATTAAATAAAAACAATTAATTTATTCAAAGGAGAAGCAACGTAAACTATGGTGGTAAACAGAGATGAATGAGGCTGTAGCAGGCCAACATCATTGTTGTGTCAGTAATTATGACTTATGAAGGAAGGACAGCAAAGTATGTCAACACTTGTAAATACGGGAAATATTGATACTCGTATATGTAAATTTAAAAGATGTACAGAAATAGTGCAAAACTATAAATAAGGACTTGGAGGGTATGGGAGCCGTGTTCACTCCTGCGAACACTACCTTGGCAGGGTGGGAGAAAATGGCCTACGAAATTGACGTGGAGTTATGGTAGCGATTGTTAAACAACAGCATGGTAAAGAGAATGCATTTACAATGATTGACGGGAGGTGTTCAAACAGTTTGTGCCATATCGTTTGGGTCAAAGTCTCTTTTGCTTATACATTATACACTTTACACTCGTTCGTTTGCGCTCTTAATTAATAAGATTCCTTCAAATTGCAGAAAACAAACTAAATTTTGCTTATTTTTGATTTTTATCCGGCAAATTACTTTGAACAATTAAACATTTTGCCTCATGACAAATGAATGTTTATACACAGACATAGATTAGAATTAACAAGTTCTGTTTAAACGTTTATGCAAAATTTCCTAAACACGCTTATGCACTTTATAGATTAGCAAAAATCACCATCATCGATGATATCGGAAAATAGCTAAAATTAATGAAAAAGTATAGAGTTTTATAGGTGTAATACTGAAGACTTAACTATAAATATTTTTTCCCCATTCCATTTACAGGTATGATTTTTAACAAATATATTGGGGTAAATTTCAGTACGAAAATAACAAAGCAGTAATTTATACTTTTATCCACATACAAACTATCATAATTTGGGTTCACACCTATAAACTTTACAGAACGTACGGCACCAACTGTAAAATTGTCGAGTAATTAAGAGTGCTATAACTAAAGGGAGGTTTTATCCTCACGGTTAAGCCTCATTTACTTGTTTATGTTCCAATATAAAGTGTATGTGTAGTCGGAAAAGTAAAAACGCCCAGACATGGTACCATACCAGTTTTAAAAAAGGCAGCTGATTCTTTGGCCTTAAGGAGAATGCTTGGTCCAGTGTATTAGAATACAAAAAGAGGTTATGATGGAATGAAAACACAATCCATGCAGTTTCTATATAAAAATACATTCATTAGAAATTAAATAAAAACAATTAATTTATTTAAAGGAGAAGCAGCGTAAACTATGGTGGTAAACAGAGAGTCAAATAACCATGCAACTAAACAGTGCTTGTTAAATGTTCATCTCCAACATTTAAAACAGCTGTTGTAATGTCACATTGCAGGAACCACGCGTTTAATACATAGAGTCGGAGTACAACATGGATGGTGACCAATAAACCGTTTGAAAGACAAAACAATGCATTCTTTTTTGCGCTATGTCACTTTAACGAACTCTCGCGTATAACAAAAATATTGACAAGAAACTTACCTGGTTCATCCACTGTGATAATAGGGTAGCGTAAAACACGACGTCACGCTGTAATTAATATAATTATCATTTATCCGCACAATACAAAAGAAAGATTGTGCCCATTCTTCTCGTTACCGTTCGGATACAGAGTTAACATGGAGTACAGTGATGACACTCTCAAAGATGGTACAATTTCAGCTGCAAAGTATTTTGGGGTAAATTTAAGTACGAAAAGTACTGTGGATATTTTTCATGTAATTTTAAATGTTTGAGAAATTGCTATGAATATTCAAGTCGTTTCAAATATTTTAGAATATAAGTATCTTCCATGGCCGAGAGTGTAAGAAAAGTTCATCCCAACAAGAGCGTAGGGTTGTGATGAACATAACTGTCAAAAGCGGATATAGAAAATGCTTTTTTTCCCACCTCAGTTAAACAAAATTAAGTAAAAATGTATTTTTTGCCGGAACTATTTTGTTCGTAGTGAAAATAAATGCGTATGGATATGTTATTATACGTGGTTGTCATGGATATACGCGCAGTGATTCAGATTATGTAAGTAGTCAAATCGGTCTGAGGAGGGTTCAGCATTATTTCTTTAATGGTGCATGAATACTTTTGTATGGTGTCATTTGAAGCGAGAAATAATAAATTAGGATTCTAAATATTGCCACAAGATGTCAGTCTTCAACAAAGTGAGGTAACTGTGTGATACCAATAAAAAGGGAGTTCCATACGGGTACTTGTTTATCTTTGCCCGTGTGCAAGATAAGAATTTCTAGCATTGCTAAATTTATGGATCTACTTATCTGAGGTGGAAGAAATGGATAATCTTAGGTCATATGATATATTTGAGAAAGGGGTATCCTTAACATAATTTGTACGTTTTTTATGTATTTTGAAGCATTGAATGCATTAAGCTGTGTTTGTTTTTAGTTTTTATCTTAAATATATATCTATTACAGGTAACATGTAAACGAGGTGTTGTATGCTACACGACTAGTCCCTCTATGATGCAGATTAAGACATGTTTCCCTACCGATGGAGATACAGTGTTTCAAAAGTTGTTCATTAACGAGACTAATTCACATACCTCATTGTTTACAACTGTGTTTAGATTGAGTTATGTTTCTAAATCTATAAATAAAACCCAACAAAATTTGGTTAATCTAAGCCAAGGATTGTTGAAATGTACATAGTGTTTCTTACTCTTCAGCAAAAAGGAGCTAAGAATGTCACATTTACAACTATCTTTAACGACAGAGTTCCAATTGAATTAGTCAGACATATAAAAACAAGACTCATCGAACTCTTAAAACCAACTTGTAACGCTATTATTTTAAAATAACAACAACAACAATAACTTTGTTGTAAAAAGTGTTGTATGTATTTTTGACCTTGGTTGAACTTTCAAGCATACAATGTAACTAAATTAGTGTTATTGTAACTACATTCTGTGTTACTTATTAAACAAAGAAATGCTTGAACAAAATATTAGCATATTATGAATATACACATTTAACACTGTCACAGATAAACAATTTATTCTTCTAATGCTCATAAGTATTGGATATATAATTTCACTTTGCTATAAACATGTTTGTAACATTATTAAACCATAATCGAATAAGTATTACATATAGACTTTCACTTTGTCATCAAAATGTTTTGCAAAAACAATGAAATATAACTGAAACCTCCTAATGCTTTGGCGCTGCACTGCTCCAAATCAATATAACTTTTTTGTCAAATAAACAGCATGGTAAACTGGTTTGTCATAGTCTTGGTTTTGTCATGTAAAACGTAATCATTGACTCTCGAAAACTGTTACTAAATTAAGTAATTAATTGTTTAACAGGTAACCACGACAGTTTTTCCGATGTGTTGCAAGCCTCTTAATAATTGGTTTAATTGTGGTGTAACGCAATTTATGTTTTTGCAAAAGACTGCTATTTCGCCAAACCTCACAAACAGTAAAGGCGTGCTTATGTTACTGAAATAATGTTATTTTGTTACATTGGCAATAGTCATGTATGATCTGGAATTTTGACCAGTGTGACTCATCTAAAAAGAACGAACAAGTTAAACGTGTTGTAAGTACATACACTTTTGGTTGTATTACTGCGACAGACCATCGAAGGAAGTGGCTTATTTCATAATGGATGGTTAAGCAGATAATAAATCTGTAGTGATCTGCAGTGATAAACAATTTTAGTTTCGTTATGACTTGTGCAGTTATTTTTCTTGTATTATTTGACATTATAGAAAATTCCATCCTGATGAAATCGCCCTACGAAAAATAGATGGGGGCTGGCGTGAAAAGCTGTTAAGACTTTTGGCTAAAGAGAAAGCGAATGAAAAGAAAGGGCTGGGAAAGAACAAGAATAAAAATGTGCGACGGTCAAACGTACGTATAGTGTTTTAAAGCTTTCATTAATTTAAACTGTCCAGCCTATTCAAATACATCAGTTCGGTAGAAACTTTACATCAACTGTTTAGTTGACCACCTGCATTGGTGATATAACCCCTTGGAGTTCAAACGTGTGTGACTGCCATACCGGTATGCTTACGATGTGTTTAAAGATACAACTAGTAGACACGTTTGCCGTGTGGTTCTTGTTTTAGGTATGAACATAAAAACTCCCAGAAACACGGAAAGATTACGAGTAAATTGCGAAACAGTATGGGAACTGTACCTATTCTGCCGATTCTCAATGTTTAGTAAAGCTATAAGTCTAATCGAACCGATGGGAACTCATTCATAGATATTTCATACTAGCTCTGAGTATAATACAATTATAAAACTAAAATCACTCCGCAAACTACTTTTTATATTATGATGATTTGCACATGCACCTAGTTACATAAAAGCCGTCTTGATGCCAACTCTTATTAAAGTGATACAGCCAAACTGAAAAGATCCGATTTACATTTTGAATATAAAAAAGCAAGGCAAATGGTTGTAAATGGTCGGAAATGTCAAAATTGCGGTCCATATTAATGAACAGCATATGTCACATCTTAATGGTGAAAAAAATATGTATTGCATGATTTCATGAAAAATGGAATTCGTTTTGCCAATCTTATGATAATCTGAGTACAATTTGTGCAGGTAAGGGTAGATAATTTGAACAAGTTACCTTTTACAAAGTGATAAGTTACCGTTGAAAAATAGAAATGTCTTTACGTTTAAAGCCTATCCTTGATATTTAAGATACTGCTGTTAGCTGATGTTTATTCTATTTCATTGCCAACATTGTTCTAATACGATGTAGGCAGAAAAGGGTACATGTTTTTAAGTGATTTGTGAAGTATTCAAACACCTTTAATCAATTATGGCCAAACTTCTTTTTGTACATTTATCGGTATACGCTTGGTTCAGTTCCGCACTTTATTTCGGTCAGCATTTTAACGTTATGGTGAAAT
The DNA here is from genome assembly GCF_026914265.1 of Mya arenaria. NCBI lineage: Eukaryota > Metazoa > Mollusca > Bivalvia > Myida > Myidae > Mya > Mya arenaria. The sequence continues at coordinate 57,359,554 of NC_069128.1, forward strand.
ACACATAGTGCTATTGATTTATTACTATCTTCAAGCATAAAAGTCTAAATCAAATTAACAAATCGCTGAATGTCACGGGCTCAGTAAAATTTGGCCTATTGAAACGGATATACTCTTAAACATAAATCAATATCTCAATTCACTTATAAATGTATAAGAAGTTGTAAATAAGTAGTGCAAACATCCCCACGGTTACTTATCTAGTTCGCTTCCGGTTAGCTTGACGTAAATGTCACAATTGCGTTTCTATATATGTGCTTGCATCCGTCCTTTCAAAATAGTCCGGGGTAAAAACTTGGTTAGGCATTTAGTTCAAATAACTTTGATTTAACGAATGTTCAACTTGAGAAGGCTTGATGTGTCCAAGACAAATGTCAACGGCCTTTTCGATGGACCTTAGGAAAACCTCTCTTTTCAGTTCTGGCTTTACGCCTTTAAAATAGCCAGTCATTCGGGTTACTAAAACAACTTTGCAATTGCATAATCAAGCGCAAAGAGTAATAATTTTAAGGACTTTTTGTGATTGTCTTTACAGTCTAAATTAAAATAAAAATTGCTGCATTTGTATAACAAATGTATAGCATCAAACTGAAATAAGACATGTATCAAAACCTGTTATGTTTTATAATTAGTTCATAACATTTATCTACCTTCAGGCCGAATGTAAGGAAGACGAACACAAACAAAATGGAAGCTCGTAAGTTGTTAAACTTTGTATTTGTGCTTTCCAAATAGATGCACTTGTAAGTGAACGTCAAGATTGTATATCACGCTCAACGCTGACTGACACTTGGTTAATGCGCAACTACTTCATTTAATACCCTAGGGTGTTTATTTGAATGAACATTGTCTGGTACACCAACTTATTTTCAAATACGACCATGTTATAAGATTATTCTAAACTATGACGATGCAAATGCCCTACTCAGATGAAACGATATAGACTCACTCTATTAAACCGTGATACCATGAAAAACTGGGAGGTACAGTTCAGAAACATACCCTACATATTTACACAATCCATGCGATTAAATTTATTGGACTAAGTAAAGATTTACGAAAGATGATATTGTGAATGATGCTCCTAACTTTATATGTTAATATCATTTTTCCTCAAAATATAATGGCCATAATTTGTTATCAAGCGGAGATCTAAAGATTTCTTTAAAAAGGATCAAATTGCGTCTTTTGGACTATTTTTGATAAAAAAACGTTGATGGAATTGTCACCAAATGCATTCGATTTTCCATCGGTGCGACTTATAAGTTTTCCTCTGTGGTATAAGTAATGTATGAGTTTGCTCAGGGAGTATAAACCTTTAAAAAAATACTTTGTATATTTGTTTTGTAATCCACAATTGATAACGTTTTCTCTGATATCAAAGGTTAAGTTTGCCTGCTTGTTAGGTGTGTTGCTGTTATGCATACGTCTATGCTATGTATACACGATCATTAAAATAATATGATTTCGAAACTCATGGAACGGAATTGCTAGTCTGGTTAAGGTCATAATTTTAAAGCTGAGGACCGTTTCTTATTTAGGAATGTGATTTAATTTGGGATGTATTGTATGTAACTAGCCGATAAAGTGGTACTCCTTTCTTTTACGTCAAAATGACTAAACTGTTTTAAAATAATCAACTTATGTGTATAATCTGGAGGACGATATATGTTTTTTAGCATAAATTGTTTAAAGTTTGTCGTTTGTTAAGTTTAGCTTTTCTCGTAAATATTGTATGACGTATTTCGATCCATTCTTATTCTAAATTGATATTGAGCATTTTCGAAAACAGCTTTAATACACATACTATACATGTTCTGGTACAAAAAAGATAAGATTTTACAAGTTAGTGAATTCTACAAACTTTACTCGAAGCAAAATCAAGAAATATGTATTATTTATTAGGACTATGTTTTATTTTTTTCTCGGACGGCCAGTATCCCAGAATGAAGTATTCGATCTTATCTGTTTACATGCGTTACTGATTCATATTCAGAAACATATGTTTTGATAGGATTGTGACATGCTCAGTTTAGGGGGTGATATATTTATGAGTATGTACATGTTATAAGAAATTACCATTATGTATGAAAATACGTATGGTATGGCAGTATATACAAGCAAATAAGTTAATATTTATAGAACACTTTTGTGTTTGGGTGTTGTGTCTGTTGTCACCCCATTGTATCTGTTGTTGCCACAAATAAACTCGTCTCTTCAGTGCAAACGGAGTTGCTTGGTTTTGGAAGGGATGTGTTGATACCAAATATCAATGTTAATGAAGGTTTATCTAAGCTAATCAGATTGGTTAACATGTTAACGAACCGTTTTAAATTTGTTTTTTTTTTATTAATCTCAAGTATGTTATGCCTTAAACAGGGGCAAACAGTTATTGCTTTGTTGTTTAGGGCTGCAGGCCACTAGCCCCTTACAATGAAAATATGCTGACAAAACACCATGCCTTTCTGTACGTTCTACAAACAAACGTTCTATTCCAATATAGGGTTGCATTTAAACCAGCAATTGAAATAGAATGATTATATGTTGTACGTAAAAGAACGCCTGATAACGACATGAGCAAGTCAATAATCGCATCGTTAGATAACGTTAAATGTTAACAGCTTATTTGGAAAAAAATGTCGTCACAACGACAGTATTCATTAAATTTATAGTTCGTGCCTAATAAGTGGGGTAAATTATATGAATTTGGAGAATATTTAGTTGTTTTTAAATAAAATTTTCATACAGTGTATACTTATATTGTATCATCCAATCAGTGCAAATGGTGGCGAGAACTTGACAGAGCAGGACTCCTTTACTTGTACGTACAGCACACGCAGGACTATCAATACCGCATCAAGAAACACTGTATATATGGGGAAAAACAACTAAAATCAAAACATTTGGTACATATACTTTCTGTAACTCGTTGTTTTTAATAAGAATGACTAAAATCATCAAAGTATCCAGGACGGTCATAGATCGGCTGTCAATGCTACAACTTTCCCCAGTACATAGAAAAGCTATACTCCATACAGTATCTGCGTTTAATTATATATACCAAGTTCATGATGACTGTGAAATTAAACAAGAAAATCTCAGATATTACATAGAGTTTTTAAAATGCTTTGAAATAGATGAAATTGAATGTCCAAAAAAGAAACTCATCGATTCAGATTTTATGTTTTTTGACGTTCAAAAGCTAAATAATCAAAATAGCTATGTTAAAGCCCTGCCTTTGCCCGTGGGCTATCTTTTTTACCACCGGTTTACTAATGTTTGGAAGACAAGAACCAAAGTTGTGTTAATATCTATAGACCTGGACATGTCTATACTAGTTAAACTGATGCTTCACTGTATCAAACATTGGTTATTTGTAAAAAAAACATTTCTAACCCTAATAAAAATAAAGGAGACATGATGTCCCCGGAAAATTGCAGACCAATTACAATCTTAAGCTGCCTTAGTAAACTATTTACAGCAGTATTAAATGCTAGGCTTACATATTTCATTGAAGAAAATGACTTATTGTTAAAAAATTAAGCTGGCTTTCGAAAAAACCAAAACACTTTTTACAATATATTTATTTTGCATGTATTGTCAGAATATTGCAAGCATAAGAAACTATTATGTGCATTTATTGACTTAAGGCGTTCGATTCTGTATGGAGAGCGGGCCTCTGGGCAAAACTAGTTAATTATATAATATAAATGGGAAATTGTTTAATGTCATAACATATATGTATAACAACATTACATCATTTTACTGTTGAATAATAACACAACATAATATTTTCAATGTTGCAGCGGTGTCAGACAAGGCGAAAATTTATCTCCTATACCGTTTACTTTTTTTTAAATGATTAAGAGCATTATATGCTAAGTAAAAGCAACTCATGTATTGATATAGCTGATGTTGACCTTGATATATACTTGAAAATAGTAGTGTAATTGTATGCAGATGTATACAGTACCGTTTGCTAAATCAGAAAATGAGCTAATTTTTTTAATGAATAATTTTGGTGATTACTGCGATAAATGGAAGCTTGATATTAATGTTGAAAAGACAAAAGGTTTAGTATTTGGTGATAGACCAAGACGCAATAGATATATCTTTGTTGATAACAAACAATTTGAAGTTGTAGACGCTTTCAAATATCTTGGAGTAACTTTTTCAAAAAATAGAAGGCTAACAAACTGTAAAAAAACATGTTGTGGAGCAGGCTAGAAAAGCTTTATTTTGCCTTTATGTGAAAATTAGAAACCTATGTCTACCATAAGATTGCCAAATTAAGTTATTTGAAAATACTGTTGCACCTATTTTACTCTATGATTATGAAGTTTGGGGCCACGAAGACCTTTATTTAATAGAAAAGGTGCACACTGATTTTATGAAGCATATTCTGAATGTTAAAAAAGCACTCCTCATATAATGATATATGGTGATCTTGGCCGATACCCTTTAAGTATTATGATTAAAAAACGCATAGTAAGATGTTGTAATAAACTGACCCACAACCATTACAGTATGTCATCAATTTTGTATAAATTTTTATTGAAATATTTTACTGCTCATGAACATTATTATGGATGGTTGAGTAATGTCACAGCTATTCTTGATGAATGTGGTTTGAGCTATATATGGCAGAAACAAGATTATACTGCTTCAAAACAATCTTTGTTAGATATAGTCGAAACTTGTTAAAAAGACCAGTTCAAACAAGCCTGGAATAGTGATGTCTTTAACTCCTCCAAATGTACTAATTACAGAATTTATAAAATTGAATTGAAAAATTTGAAAATGTTATCTTAATGTAAATGAATACCTTGTCCAATCTTTAATTAATTTTAGACTTATGTACTCTAAATGAAATTGAATATGGTCGATACTCTAATATTCATCGTGATCAAAGGTTTTATAAATTATGTAAAAATGTTGTTGAAACAGAATACCATTTTTTGCTCAAATGTCCTTTTTATTCTAATAAAAAAAATACCAAAGAAATATTATGAAAATGCCACTTTAAACAATTGTATCATCTTGATGTGTACAAAAAATGAAAATTTGTTAAGGGATATTGCTATGTATATATACTTTGCTATGCAACATAGAAATACTTTACTACAAGCGTTGTAAAATGTTATAAGTAATATTAATACTTACTTAAGTCTGTTCGGTAGTGATATTAATTGTGTAACATCTGTAATTACTTGTGATCTCGGGGGCCGTTGAGATGAGTGCCTGACGTATCGGTGGGTACCACTAGATCAACCACACCTACGTGGGTGACGTCTCGATGACTTAGACGGGATGCAAGTTATTGCAGGGATGTTTCCTGTGCTAGAGTATTGTGTATAGTATTTGATTACAATGTGTACTCTTTAGATCCCTTTTATTTTGATTCGAAAAGGTATTTAATGCATGCTACACATTCGAATCTGTATTCCGACTTGCACTTCTTTATTTCTTAACTCTTTAGCTTTCGTGTTTTTTGTTGTTGTTGTTTTTTCTTTTGTTCTTTTTTTCCATTCTCTTGTTGGCTTCTTGTGGGGGGTTTTCTCTCGTTTGTTTGTTTTGTAATTGTGTTTTGTATTGTACATGGTTCAACCGATGTCACCATTGTTGCTTTTGCATATTTGTAATATACTTGTTTGTTTGCTTGGGCCGGTGGCCTTTAGCAAATAAATATTGAACTGAACTGGTGATGAATTCCACTAATTTTTACTGTGCCCATATTTTGTTAATGATAGGAAAATATACTTACCTTATTTAAACATGCATAATTCTAAAATATTTACTTTTAAAAATGTGTGAAAATGATCTTTTGAAGCTGAATAACCTGAGCAAATTTGTCAAAATTATATGTCAAGCTTTTAAAACCCCACCTGGCAACCCTTAACCAACATTACCTTATTTCTCTAATTTTATCATCCACTGTCCTTATAATTAGTTCTATCTGTTTATGTACTCAAACCTACTTAGTACCACATTACTAACCATACAGCCTGGTTAATATTTATTATTCTTTTACATGCTTATATACAACATTTTTTTATTATTCATGTTGATAACCTCAAAAAAAATATTTGTATTATGTGATGAGAGTAAATAAAAACTGAAACTGTTATAAACAGTTATAGAAAACCGGGATATAGAACGGACTTCTCAATTATACTTTTAACGATATGCCTTTTAAAAGTTAAATTAGGCGTTACATAAAAAATCAATAGTACATACTAAAACAAATACTAATCTATAAAGCATTTACTGAACCACATTACGCAAAAAATGATGCAAAAAACAACAGCCTGAATGCACTCCGCAGCATTCTTATGAAAATAAATATTTTAAGAGCGAAATCAATACACGTTAAAAAACTAAAAAAAAAACTACAATAAATCTTCACAAGCTTTGAAAACAATGCGGACAGACGGTATACAAAGTAAGGGTTAACAATGAAATAATAACATGCGTAAAAATAAGCTTATAGAAAAATGCAAAAATATAACAAACAAAAACTTTATAGCAAGGACACAAACTTAAATGAATATATGAGAGCCTTTTCCCTAAATGATACTAATTAGCTTTCCGAAACTTATATAATTTTATGCAAACGTTTACTTAAAATACATGAATGTAGAAGTGCTTTCCTTATGAAAGCCCTAATAGGTATGCCCTCACAGCGGAATTTTATTGAACAAAATTGAACGGTGAATTAAATGCTTTAAGTCACTCTTTAAATATCAAAACATTCCATTAAGTACCACATCAAAATTTAGGAATAATCTTTCTTATTCCTAGACTGGATACAGAAAAAACCTTTCTTATTCAAGACCGATCAGCTTATTTAATACTGACTATACAATGACCACAAAGGCGATTTCAAATACTATAATATTAATCGGAAGAAATGGAGTACGACAAGGCTTTCCACTTTCTTTGATTGTATTTATCATTTGTCTATAAATATTGTCTAGCTTCATGAAATGAAACCCCGATATTAATAAAATGAAAGATTGTTATACAGAAATCAAACAATCTCTTTTTGCTGAAGATGAGACTTACGTTATTGATGGTTCTGAAAGATTTTTCGAATTTTTGATCGAATCGTTAGAGTCCTTTTAAAAATGTTCGGGCCTGAACCTCAACATTAATAAATGTATAATCCTAAGAGTGGGTAAGCTATTATACTTCTAAATCCTACTATAAATATTTGCCAAGCAAAGTCTTTTAATTTTATTCGTCTAGTCTTCTAATTGGTATTTTTGTCGGTTGTTTTTTTATCATTGTAACAGGTAATTCATAATGCTTTCGCATATTCCGTGGTCCATGTGTTGGTATTTTGTATATCTAGGATGGAAGTCCAGATAAAATAAAAAGACAAATATTGTAACAAACTTACGAAAATGGAGGATTAAAACAAAATAAAACATTGAATATTTTCTTTGCCTCAATAGAGGTATTTTGGGTTAAACGATACTTAACATCATTATAAGCAACTGGTCAAAACAAATCTTTAAAATAACTGAAAGCATATGGCAACCAAATTATATTTGAATTTTAAATGGATATATCAACATTTAAAAAGAGGCAAGACATTGTGCATTTCTACATTTTAAGCATTAAGATAAATATGTTAATGACTTGATTTGCCTTTGACAAACTTTTTTATGGAATAACAAAAACGGCTATAATTTAAGGAATATGCTATTCTACATATATAGGTATGAAAAGGCATGCACTATTTTAAACATATTTTCGATTAAAGATTCCATATTGTTCACGTTTATAACACTGGCACCGGATTTTCAAACTCAATCATTTTTTTAATGAAAAAACAATCTTATTCCCAACATATAATTATTATACAAAAAATGTTAAAAACATATTTAAAACTATAGTTTTATAAACATGCATTTTGTACTGCATATTATACTAACATGATATTAAATTTTTCTTTACCCGGGTCATATAATAATGTTATCACTCAATTCCAATAAATTTCTAAAGATTCACAACCATCGGAATTTAAGGACATGATATCCAACTTCCAACACTCCACCTTAGCCCGCGAAGAAATTCGCCGATCATACTTTATTTTTTTACTTTATTCCCATTTTTTGGTTTTCCGTGACTTATTTGGTAAAGTGCACGGCAACAATTGTCAACAAGTCTCGGTAAGGTTTTTAAAGATAACTTTCTTAATATTTGGAATTGTTTTGTGAAATAAAGACCATAAACCCCGCATTTTAGAGCTCTATCCACGGTAATAAAGAACTTTCTCATTAAATGCGGGGTTTATGGTCTTTATTTCACAAATTCTCCAAATATTAAGAAAGTTATCTTTAAAAACCTTACCGAGACTTGTTGACAATTGTTGCCGTGCACTTTACCAAATAAGTCACGTGGGTTCTCCAACGTGTTGATTCCGGTTTTATTATTGTTTTATGCCTAGTTTGACACAGGCGATATGATTGGTCGATTGAAAAGTCCTCCTTGGCGGCGTACTTAAAATCTCAAATCGTTAACAAATTGAAATTCTAAAATTTTGGGCCTTGTACTCCGTTAACAAGCAAATTAGTAATGAAAGTCCACATGAACTTTGAGGTTGCAATGGCTTAAAGCAATGGTAATACTGGTCATGGTGCATTTATAACAGAAAACAACGCTCCTTTTGCATTCAACAAAACAATATCTTTCTGATATATTGTGTCAGCCTTACTGTTCCAAAGAAGTAACATCGATAAATATAAATGAAGAAACGCTGTTGTTCTTGGTATATAAGTCACTAAACACTAACAGTCATAGGGAGGACTTTATTAAAATATTAATAAAGTACAAATAGACAAAAAACATGTAAAGGAAATAAATAAAAATTAAGTAAAAATAAATACATCTTATATCATGTTAAAATGCGAGAGAATCATTATTGGGTGAAATGCAATGTTTCAATTTGGGCATGTGCCTTCTGATTTCTTCTTTCCAATGTTCTAGTCAAAGAGGGTGTGAGTGGTTTGGTGGGTTAAGGTGTCTGCTTCCAATCTAAGACATTATTGGTTATATCCAATCTGGTAACGTCTTGAATGTAAACATTACTGATTTCGACCTACGAAACAGACTCAAGCGAATTACTTCAAATGCTTAATTAGAAAAGTCTTGCTATATAAGTTTAAGAAATAATACAACACAAATCATTCACAACAAACATGAAATGGTTATAGTGACTTAAACTTGACTTGGTCACTTTATAGAGACAGCAAAACAATTGATTTCCTTATTGATAAAAGTTAGTGAAAAGGGTAACAAAGGGTAACAAATCACTAAAAGTTCTCAAGCAATACCACTTTAAATCTTAAATATAGTTTTCCTTCAAGAGTTGCTTGATTTAATGTGATTAATGAGACTTTCCTACCATCAAGTAAAACAAACAAACTTTACAAATAATGTTCCATTAGATTCTTGAATACATACTTATGAAGTGTTATGACTTAAAGCTGCACTCTGACAGAGTGTCTGGAAGTAAGTGATATAAGACTGCTGACAAAAGATTTGAATGTATTCAGTTCATTTTTTCCAAAATATTATTTTATGGCTGAAAACTATATTTACGCTTAAAGAAAACGAAAATTTCGGCATTCTTTCTAAGTGAGATTTGTAAGTTTCCATTATATAGATTACTAAATTTAAGACTTTAATGCCAACATGAGGGTATTCTGAGACAAAACATAAATGTGCCATATACAGATTGTTTCAGCTCATAAGTCCAAATTAAAAATGGTTTGGTAAGAGTTACTTCCATTTCATTAAAGGGAGGGTATGTAGGCTCTTTAGTTTAAGAAACCTGACTATAAAAATAGTAGGGTCGGCCGCTTTTCGTATAACCCGAACAATATGTAATGTTTTAGGTCCAAGCAATATTTGAAAGTCCAGACCAATGCCATCATAAACAGTTTATGAAATAAATTTGTCAAATAGTATTAAGAAAAGTAAACGTTGTTCATGAAAAAGTTTCAAGCAAATACATGGGGCTGTGACCAAACTTTACCTCTTCTGAAATAGGTACAAATCTGTTTTACAGAAAATACCTTCAACCATAAGTTTTTCATAGTATCTGAGGAAGAATGCCAATTTTTTTCAAATGCTTATCTAGCTACATAGTCAACACACAAAAACATATACACACTCTGGCAGTATCAAATAACAAGGTTCTATATAGGTATTGATTATCATGATCCCACATGTCCTAAATATGTAAATATAGTCTTCAACACAGTTAAAGAAGCTCAAAAATCGAGTGCCTAAAATAGTCTGTCGCAACACTGGATGATAAGTGGTGAAAAATTAGTTTAGAACACAGATTGTCTTCGTGGGAATGTTCTGTTTCCTTTTAAGCCTTTGCAACAAATATTCACTGTATGAATTCAACAGAAACACCTGTATCACAACCTGAACAAAATCCCACATGCCCGGCTGTAGCGATATCATGTTAAAGATATTGGCGCAATGCAACATATGCACTGAACATTATAAGGAACCCCAGATCAAGGTGGTGGGATAGAAGATAGTGCCAGTGTATCTCACTCTGTGGAACAACAGCCCTCAAGTCTAAGCTCCAATATGTGACCGTCGTGGATGTTGGTGTTTCCATCCATCATTTCCCTGCAAAGATATAAAAAAACTGATTTTAAAGGTTTATTTCAGCCTAGCCACAACTGTACATCTATGTGCCTGATCTGCCCATTTTCTAATAATTTACTGGACTACTTGTGTAGACTCAAATCAGACTGGCGATCCATCTCTTTTGATACTTATTCCCTATGTTTTCCCAATTTGTTCTTCAACTTTGATATTACCATTGAAATATTTATGTAATACAGGTTAATGTAAACATTTTTATTTTAAAATTCACGGTATCAAAACATGGCCCAGTCCCTTAAGAGTATTTTGGCAATTGCAAACGAAAATTGAGATGGCACTAATTCCTGTGAGCATGCATAAAAATAGGGATGGCAACCAGTACCCGAGTACTCGAGTACTCGTTCGAACGTCCGAGTACTCAAGTACCAAATCACTACTCGAGTTCTCGAAAAAAAAATCAAAAAATCTATAAAAATCACCAAATACACGATTTACAGATAAAAGATCAGATCTGGTTAGTTGCCAAGAGGACAATTTACGGTCCCTCTAATCCCCGCTGTGTACACAATTGACCTCAATCAATTAGTTGTTGTGATAGTTGCAAACTGTCAACAAAGAACCCCTATTTCAAATAAGCACTGATGTCAATTAGCGAAGTTTTGATAGCGGTACATTCACCTACACAATTCTATTGTATACCCATAAGAGACCTTTCACCAAACAATAGGAGCTCACGAGCGAAAGAGTATCGACCGTTACAATAATTGATTTCTTAATGGGCATATTTTATCTATTTTTGCAATGATTATCACATTTGATTGGTTGATAATTTAAATCAAGAATTATGAATATTAATGAGGTTAACAACAATTACACAGTACGAAAAACTATCATTTAAAAAAAAAATGTAGAGTTAACAATTGAACAACTGAACTTCGTATTAAATTTCGTTCACTATTTTTATGTATGCTATTAATTTTCGTTCATTGTAATTCTGACTGTTGTTCATTTCTGCAGTACATACTTGCATAAAATGAAACGAATAAGACAAATTAAACGCCTGAAACAATATTTGTTTTCTTTTTATATCATTTATTTTGTTAAAATACGTAATTGAAGTTTACTTTAAAGGTGAAAATGACCAATAATACATCCAACGCACAATTTACGTCATTAACGATACATGTACACACAATCTTGTATTTTCGAACACAATTTCCGAGTACTCGATCGAACGATCGTCCGAGTAATCGAGTATTAATTTTACTACTCGTTGCCATCCCTTATAAAAAACAAAGCATTAACTACAGAATGTATAACATTATGTTACTTAACGAATCAACTTGTGTACTGGTACAAAAACCAAACGCGCGTATATAATACTTTAGGTTATTATCTAACTCGACGTATTGGTAAACAACTTTTTTTATGTAATACATTTCGTACTTCTTACCTGTGAACAGTTTTGAGTTGAAATCGCTGTAAAGGAAACAGGTCAAGCCACTTTCAGGTTTCATAAGGTGGAGTGTTTGGAAGATGGGTTTCATGTCCTTAAATTCCGACGGTTGTTTACCTGCAGAAATTCAATTGAATGCAGTTATTATATAAGTACGTGACCCGATAAACGAAACGTTCAATACAATGTTAGTATAATGAACAGTGCTAAATGTATATTAATAACAAAACAATATTTTTGCACACTTTTTGTAGTATAATTTTTAGTAAGGACTTATAAGTTGTTGTTATAATTGAGTTTGAAAATCCGGTGCCAATGGTTAATAATCTCATAGAATATTTAGATAGCGTATCGAGCATTGATTTAATAAGATATCAGAATCTAATAATATCTTTATCGACAGAAACAAAAATACAATTATTTCAAGATTGCAATAACGAGACACACGACACGTCTCATCAAGAAAATAGGTAGCATTGAAGTTCAAAACAACAACAACTACAATACCAGCTACACAAAAAAGTTTCCTAAAACCCTGGCAATCACACATACTACATTACGTCGGTTTTGACTACACATTTCTTTCTTAGAAATATTATCAGTCAACAAATTGCTTTTTAATGTTAAAATTGTCAATTGTAGCTTATGTACAGTTTGAAATTCAGGTGTTAAACATAACGTATTACACATTTATACTGGGAATGTTTTGAATCACATCAACAATGAAATAAAATAAACATTTTTATTGCTTTCGACAACAACAATGTAGTTATGTAATTACAGGTAGATGTGAAGCCTTATTGGGAGTAGTGAATGGCACAATACGATAAGATTTACAATTTTTAATCATTTAAAGGATTTTTTTCATATACTTACTTAATAATGCATTCATGAAAAATATGAAGTACTGATAACAAGATTGTAAGCGTGTATTTAATTGCTGAAAACTCAAAATAATATTAAAATGTTGGTGAGAACTAAAAGATTAACTGTGATCTACTACCTTCTCATAAGATAGAAATACCGTGTTCTTTGCATCTTTCTTTCTAAATAAACACAGTATCCTTCATAAAATAATTAATTATTTTTTGTATATAAAAGCAATTTTCTTCCATGGTTTTCGATGAAATATGGGGTTTTATCAGTGAACAAAAAACAACAGTGAAAATATCAATTTGATATATTCACTGCGATATAAGGAGTGAAACTTGCAGAACTTTTTTTAAAAGAGTGCATATTTAAACATTTACATTTTTTATTATATTTCACTATCATTTTCTCACATTTTCTTTTAACACAAAATAACAAATCCAGCCCATAAACAACTAGTAACAAGACCCTAATAGGTAAATAAAAAAATATAATTCATTTGATAAAACATATGTTGATGAAATCCTACACAATGTGTTTTTTTCTTAGCACTTTGACACATAATAAGCAGAATAATGGTAGAAACAAATAGTATTTCACTCGAACATTTAGCAATGGTGATATCTGGATTGTGTTAACAGTATTGCTCACGTGTTTGGTGTTTGTTTGCCATTGATCAGTGCTTTTGTTAATCGCTGCTAAAGTGTACGCTAAATGAATCATTCCTGTAGTTGTCTTTGTTTTAGTAGTAAACGTATTTTTACCCATGATTAAACCATGGCTCTTTCTATCAAACGGTTAAATCAAAATCATATCTTGAAGCTATTTTAGTTATATGGAATATGACTTTGTATCTTATTTCATATATTTACAATATCAACAAGTATTTAGAACAAAACAAGATGTCCTGAATATTTAACTGCAGATGTCGTAAGCCGTGTATATATGACTGCTGATTAATAGAGAATAATACACTTCTTTGAGGAACGTAACCACTTGAAATAATTTGGTATATGAGGCCTTACCAAATTATTTCAAGTGGATACGTTAATAAACTTTTGAAAGGCCAAAAATAATTGGCCTTGCTATACACGCACTTAAGTTCAATAGCTTATGAGTACAGGTTATATATAAAATGTTTAATCTTCGTCATTGTTTTATCAGAATTGCGATTTGATAGGATTGACGTCATTTCACTATCTGTGAACAACGTTACAATTATCCTTTTTAAAGAGAGGCCAAATATGTGTACATGTAACGCACTCTTGTGCATTGTCCAAAAAGATCCATCCATACTTATATTGAAATTATGATTGAAGCTACTACTTCATCGTCAGATGAGTCAATGTAAGTTTCATTTTCTTCACCAGTATCGTCATCCCTATTTTCACTTCCGTTTTTTCCCAACTCCCTGTTCGACCTGTTCGACAATCTATTCGTGTGGACACAAAATTTATTTAATTGAAATGCATTCTCGAGTGATTTTCTAGCATCTTTAATGGTATTATCGAATTGTTCTTATCGATCGTCGAGTTTTGCATTTTAGACTATATACTTCTTCGATTTGCTTGTCCCAATCTAATTAAAGCAGACAAAATACATGTTCCTTAATGTTCAATGCATTTCCTTTCAACACGGTTTCTAGACTTCTTTATGATACATGGAAAACAACTTCTGCTTCGAAAACAGTTGACTCTTTCTGATCGTTTGCTGCATTCGTAGCAGCATATGCTCATATAAGGACCAGTTTGTTTGCAAACGTTGTTCTCGCGAGATTTGTCCACATGTGAAGGAGCTTAGTAGGTAATAGGCGGTCTTATATAAAATTGTTGTTTCTGCTGTCAGTGAAGTCACACCAGCATAGATATACCTGGAAATAATGTTTCAATTAAGAAATGTAAACAAAGTATTTCATAAGTTAAAATTTGTATAATATGTTTAGATTACATTATTATTCAAACTTTACATTATCATTTTGAATCGTATTGCTGATTAAACATTCATGATAACAACAATTGAAGATAAAATGTTAATCTGGAATTATGAGTAAGAAGATTTATGGTTTATAACACAACATGTCATTTCACATATTTTAATGAGTAACTCTTATTCTGCAAGCTACCAATGAAGCTACCATGAAATGTACTTGGCAAATTGTATTTTGTTCTAAATTTAAACAGGCAAAACCAGAAGAAAAACACATTGATTGAGCATCACAAAACAGGCAAAAATGAGATTTTGGATGAATATAAAGTCTTAAAAAGTAGAAGGTAAATTCTAAATATGTTTCTTTCATAATTGTATTATACTGCATGAATAAAGCAATGAAAACGATCAGCAATGTTAGACGTGTTTTTTATTACCATCTTTATGTAAATTCCAAAGGTATCGTAATAAATGATGACTGGCGTTTCAATCTTTATAAAATCAATATAAAATCAATATCACATCTAACCAATCATAAGCTATAAACAGAGAACTCGTGTTTAAATGCGAAAGTCATACGCACAACATAATGATACTTAAGGGTACACAGCATAAAAAAGAACATTTAGGATCCGGTGAAAGCTTGGTTTGAGCTCATATATAGATTTTTTCTTGGCTGGTTAGTAGAACATTTAATGAAAGTCTAGACCATAAAATCATTGTAATAACAATATTTGAAAATATGCTTTGTTAATTGTTTTTGTTCTTCTAACAAGGGCCAAGAATAACTCGGTAACACTCTCTTGGCATTATCTGAGATGATATATAGAAACATTTACTTTCAGAAAAAGTGGCGTTAAAAGGGAAGAAGCTCTTACATATAAAGAAATCAAATTAATGAAGAATCGACTGCATTTAAAAGATTGGGACGTTTTGAATAAGTAAGTATAACTATCACTGTCCGTTCATGTCCTAAACATATGTTATCTTTATTGCTGGAAAATTGTTTTTCTTTTAATGTCTAGATCTGGAATTAACGTTATTGTCTTCATTATTAAGTTTAAGTGTTTTATTTAAAATGATTTTACAGATTTTTAACCACATGCCGTTTGAATTTAACATTGACCGAAAATGAGAACATTTTTTGAAAGTCTAGAACATAAAGTCAATGTAACAACAATAAGTGGAAAGTTGGTTTTGTTAAATCAATTTAATACATCTTCTAACAAGGAATATAAAATAACTCGATAACCCTCTCTTGGCATAATCTTGAGTTCATAGATCATCTTTATAAACTTTACTTTCAGAAAATGTGACGCTATCCATAATGAAGCTCTAACATATAAAGAAACTAAATTACTGAAACTACTACAGCAGTTTAATGATATGCAAGCATTACCAATAGTGTAAATTGTTTTTATGAACTTCTAAGGAGAAGTTGCTCATTCAGAGCAGATGTTTAAATCCTTATGAAAACTATCTCGTATCGTACAAACACTAACTCATGATACCTAAACCCATGTTTCAATATGAACTTCCTGGTAACAATATAGTTAACCTCATTTTTAGTTTAAAGTTATGACAAAAGCTTAAGAAGAAGAGTATTTTATATAGTTTTTTGTTTCCTAACAAAAACGTTAAGTTTGTTAAATGTCTACGTGAAGTCGCTTTATATCTGATACCTTAAAATAACATGTTTTCGACCAAAAATCAAAAAGAGTAAACATGACTAGTGGAATCTGTATAAAATGTCTAGAACATCAAGTCAATTTAATAATATTAAACGAATGTAAGTTATGTAAAATTTCTACATTATTAAGCGGTAGGGTATAAACAATGTGAATAATTTTCATAATAAGGAGTTTTATGTTTAAACCATGTCTTAATTATCTAGAATAATTTGTCGAAATTTTAATCGGTATAATTAATTCATATTGCTTAAATACAATTTTGTGAGAGCCGTACAATTAAATACCGCTATTAAAGTAATGTATGCTTAAACTTTACACTTGTATGTGCGGTGTTGTACCTCCTATGCTTTTGACGAAAAAACACAAGTGGAAGATACCTGGCAACATTAGGCGACGAAATGTGATTGATTAAGATACAATTGTACTTATACCTATTGCAGGAATAGTCAACTTATTATCCATCCCGATGTGTTTATGGACATAACACAAGAGAGGCTGCTGCAGATATTACAAGACAATCCAAATCATCAAATAACATTCTTCAAAGAGATAATTCGGTTTGATATATTTTCCTTTTTCATTGTTTAAATCATAAAATAACTTTATATGAAATGTACAATTTATAAAGTTAATACCGTGATTTTTACTTACTCAGTTCTGCAAAATATATACATTTGTCATTATATGAATCATGAAAGTTTTCTAAATACATACTTTGTCCATTTTAAACAAACTATTTGAAAGTTATTGTGACTTAACATACGATTTAACACTTATCTTCTTTTCTAGTTAAAAGTAAGTTACCATGAAATGTATTTAAACGACCTCGTTTATGCTGTGTTAATGCTAACAATTTTGGCAGGCAAAACCAGCACAAGGATAAAGGCACTGTGGATCTTATAAGGTAATTAAACAAGTTATCTGACAAAATACGTTGCCAAAATAAAGAACAAGAAAGATCTTGGTAAACACAGAATTTGATTTTATCACGTATCCATTATATTCACTGAGTAGAGCATTGGAAACGATTAAGTCGTAAGGTGTGTTTATTTTTATTTGCTTCATAAGGAAACTAGCTGAAACGGTTTTCAATATAATTGTCGCACAACTATAGACACTCTATTAGTTACTCATGAAAATGTGTTGAACTCAAGTAGGCTGTTTTTCTCTTACACAATATTTTTTACGCAGTTAAATGTTTTCGTTCACAATATTTCAATGGCATGCAACATTTCAAATAATAAAGATTTTTGTGAGTTACTAAGGCCCAATATTCCCAGTAACATATTGTTATAAATCATTGTGAAGATTTCTGATGACTTTAGAAGAGAACCAGTTATTAATTTAATAAGTCATAATACTGATTATACATACATGCTGCAAAGCTGTTTATTCGGAAGCTATACTATATCAACAGTTTGGAAGAAACAGTTTTGATTGCAATGAAACTGTTCATCGACGTCAATTCAATGTACAATTTATATGATTAGAGACCGTTAGGAAAGATAATTATTATAATTTATAGAATGATACAATAAAAACTTTAGTGAGAATCCTTCAAGCGTGACAATCATCAATCGAGTCAGGCGTATCGGCGATGACGGACGTGTTATTTCTAGTGTTAGTGAAAATCTTCAAATATGCTGTTTAAAAAATTTGTGTCATGGAAATGGAGATAAAGGATATTTCAGTGTTTGTGATGTACAGTTCTCAAATATTGTGGTAGGAAATTAACGCATATGGATGACTTTGATGAATATTTCTAGCAAGGTATTGTATTTTGAAATTTCGTCTCTACACTGCTGAACATTAAAAGTCAATCTCGGTAAATATTTGAAATTTTGTGAAATTTTGTGAAGATGGATAAATCATCTCCAACAACTTCAACGCCTATAGCCCCAATGGGCAATAAGCGCGATCTTTCTCTCACCCCATCTGATGAGTACTTGGCTGCTGAAAGCAAAAAATCTAGACCTGATGACCCGATTGAATTGTCTTCAATTACCGAAAAGCATCCTGATACTGCATGCGTAACAAACGTACAGTTGTCGAAGGACGATGTTACGGCGATATCGCTACAACTAAAGTCACTATTCACTGTTGAGATTAAAAGCTCTATCAACAATGCTGTCGATGCACTGATCCCTAAAGTTATCGAGGGAATAAATTTGAGATTATCAGACGAGATTGACTCGCTGATGACTGAAAATTTTCATCTTAAAGCTCGCATCAGTGTTCTTGAAAAATCTGAAGATCGCCTAGAACACCTCGAACAATACAGTAGACGTAATAGCCTACGAATCTCTGGTGTTCATGAGCGGGAAGGCGAAAGTACAGACGATATCTTTACTAAACTTGTGTCTGACTTGGGAAGTTCAGTATCGCTAGATGAAATCGACCGTTCCCATCGTGTTGGACGTCCACGGCGCAATGATCCGGCCAAACCTCGTGATATCATTGTAAAATTTACGTCGTTCCGTGCGAGACTGAAACTGTACTCAGTACGTTCACAGGCCAAGCATTGCCCAAATCTTAAGAAGGTGTTTGTAAATGAAGACCTTTGCAAGGCGCGGAGTGACGTGTTCTACCTTGCCCGATCTTTAGTGCGAAAGGGCAATATAAACAGTGCTTGGACCTCTGATGGAGTCATCTTGATCAGAGATAATGACATGCACCTGCACGGGGTTACAAAGGCACGCGAACTTGACAACTTCCAGTCGGTAACAGTACCACGGGCATCGCCGACTTCTCAGAGGTCATACGCATATGTGCTTAATAGCAATGTCCAGTAAACTTTCGTGGTACGCAATCTTTGTTGATCATTGTAGATTACTCTCACCTAAAACTGTATTGATGTTTTACACCTGCCAATCTATTACCTAGGAATTAAAGCTATTTATCATTGTCCTTTATTAATACCACACATGTGTTTATTCACCATTTACTGTATTTAATACCGCACTTAATCCCCCCATTGACTGTACTATATAAAACTGATAATCACAGGTTATTTTATTTTGTGATTGTTTGACTACCGCAATCTAAATCATAATGTTTCTTAAAAAGATTTTTCTTTTTTTAATTTGAATTAAGAAATAATTATTGTGTTACTAATAGCTAAAAGATAACTTATTGTTCATTAATTATACTGATATTCAACTGGCTAATTGTCCGGCTTTTTCAGGTTTTTCCTTTCTTGTACCTCTATTTCTGGTCCGAAACATAATTGTTCTCATAATAGAAAATTCGGTATGCATATGATCAATTTAGTTGAAGTTAAACCTACTTAATGGTAATAATGTACATTCATTGCTCGTGTAAAAGTTATTTCTTTTTAAAATTAAAAGTTTACACCAGTAGTACTTACTTTTTAATATAATGATAGCTGACTGCATTATTATTCGTCTAAAAGTGTTTTGTCATCACTGCATACATATGATACTATTGATGCGTTAATATCTTTATCATTGTTAATTTATTATTTTCATTGCTTGTATAATAATTACCAGTCTTAGAAGTTACCAAAAATATATATTAGTGCTGTTTAATATTTATTAAGATTATTGCATTACTTATTTGCTTAATTGAGTTGTGTACTCAACTGTATAGTTCAACGGACTACAGAAGATAATTATATTAGGCTATGCATATATCAATGTTAAATTTAGGCATAGAATGCTTGGGTAATAGTTAACAAACTTTGAAGTTAAAATGGCTTTACTGGTAGTGTGTAAATATGAACAATATTAACATTACCTGTCTGTATTTTAATTGGATCAATTTATTTTATGGAAAGTTGCATAGTTCTACTGAAATTATTATTTAATACTTATGTATGAATATTTTGAAAAGGCAATTTAATACCAGATTGTATTACTACATCACATATTGAAATTGATTTTATTGTAACCTTCCATCTCCATTTCCTACACATTCTCTCTTGACATTGTTTTGAAAACAATATCATGTTTCATATTCTAATCAAGATTTCTTTTTTCTTCTTTCTATTCTTATTGTTCTCAAATTTGCATGCTATTCGCTTCATGAAAGTTTGTGGGTACATACCAGTGACATTTATTGTCGTCAATCGCAGGTTACCGGCTGTCATTTTATTCTTGTTTCTTATACACTCTATTTCATGAAAACATATTGTAATATGACCCCGGCCGCTGGTTTGACACAATTAAACGTCAGGGGAAGTTGGAAAAACAGTATCATTTTTATATTTTTAATTCCAATTATGTGCAGTGTGTTAGTTGTGATTTCCCTTAAATCATACCATGCTCCGCACCCAATACCAATCACTGGTAAAAAAATCCGTTCCAACGCAACTAAACGCCGCTGTAATGGGTTATGGTTTGTGCTCGTCTTTTCAATATTTGCTTCAATTGTAGTTGAATGTTGGACTGTTGAGCTTATCTTATTAGCTGGTGATATTCACCCCAATCCTGGCCCTGATTCAGTTTCACTAGCATCAGAGTCAAGCTCAGAGTTATCCAAACTTCTCTTGTCACAACACCATGTTCCATTCATCCATTACAATGTACAAAGCTTACAAAGCAAATTAGATATACTTTTCTCGGAACTGAGTGGGTTTGGTATAATAGCTTTTACAGAAACATGGCTTAATGATTCAATTTCCTGCGAAGATATATCATTTAATGGTTATCACACGGTTGAGAGACGCGATAGACAAGGAGACAGTCATGGTGGTGTTTGTGTCTTCGTCAAAGATTCTATTCATTTCTCGCGTCGTCCTGATTTAGAGCTCCAATGTCTCGAATGCGTATGGGTCGAGATTACACTAAAGAACCGTAAAAGGTTATTATTTGGTACATTTTACAGACCCCCAAAGTCCTCTAGCGCATTTTGCGATTCTATAGAGGATTCTGTGGGACTTGCCTTTGATACAGGAATAAGTGATATAATCATCACAGGTGAATTTAACTACAACACCAGCAATATAAGTTACTCTAGACGTGTTCAAACTTTATGTTCACTATATGGTCTATCGCAGGTGATAATAGAGCCAACTCACTTTACTGAAAGTACCTCATCAACACTAGATCTGATTTTCATTGCTAACTCTAATAGTTTAATAACAACGGGTGTCGGAGATCCTTTTCTTCCATCTTTGGCATTCTTAAGTTTGCAAAATGTAAGTCTTCCCCTTTCTCGAGAGAAATATGGTATTACGATAGGGGTAATTACGATGAGTTGCGTGATCTTCTCGAGGGAACTGATTGGGACTCTCTTTCTAATTTGAATATCAATATATACACTGACAATATTACCAATGCCATTTTGATAAACGCAAAAAAGATGTATCTTGACTAAAACAGTCGTTATTCGACCAGATGATGTACCCTGGATGACTTTACATGTAAAAAATCTTATTCGCAAACGTAAACGTTACTATAGTAAGGCTAAAAATACAAACTCAACCCAACTATGGGGTAAATTTCGTAAACTTCGGAACGAAACAACTTCGGCTATTCGTGACGCAAAATAAACATATTATTCTAATCTCTCAGAAAAAAATTGCTCAGGGTCTTCTCAGTCTAAAGGATGGTGGACAGTTTTGAAGTCGTTTGTTAATCCTCAACCAAGGCCAAACATTAATGCAATCCAAGATCCCTCTGATGGCGAACTCTGCCTAGATGATGCTAGTAAAGCTGAAATACTCAATACCCACTATAAAAATCAATCTTTATTAGATGATACCGGCCACATTGTTCCGCCAGCCAGTAATCATAACAGTAACCGCAAAATTGACAATATCACAGTGCTACCAAATGAGATAACTGACATTGTATCATCATTGCCTGTTAATAAAGCTTCAGGACCAGATGGCATACGCCATCGAATCCTAAAAGAATGTTCTAACGCGTTAGCTCGCCCGTTGTGCTCCCTATTTAATATGTCTCTCTCAATCGGTAGATTTCCAAAATCATGGAAAGATGCTAATGTGTGTGCAGTTTTCAAAAAGGGTGATTCCATACTTCCTGTTAACTATCTTCCTATCTCCCTACTTAATACAATGGAAAAGGTGTTTGAAAGGGCAATATATAAACACTTCTTTAACCACCTTCGTGACATAAACTATTTTACCCCATTCCAGTCAGGCTTTCGGCCAGGCAATTCTACTGTTAATCAGCTTGCATACCTTTACAACACATTTTGTAAGGCATTAGATGATGGCCTAGAGGTTAGAGCAGTATTCTTTGATATCAGTAAGGCATTTGATAAAGTTTGGCACAGGGGCTTGATTGTGAGGCTACAAGAAACTGGTGTCGATGGCAATTTACTTTCGTGGTTTAGTGACTATCTTAGCAAACGTAGGCAACGTGTAGTTCTCCCTGGCTCCATATCTAGTTGGGTATTTCTTAAGGCTGGTGTACCCCAAGGTTCTATTCTAGGTCCCCTCTTATTTTTGATATTTATAAATGACATTGTTGTCAACATTGAAAGTAATGTTAGGCTATTTGCAGACGATACTAGTCTTTATATTCTCGTTGACGAGCCCTTAAGGGCCACTGAAATAATCCAGAGAGATATTGATAGCATAAGTACATGGGCTGATAATTGGCTAGTCACCTTTAATCCTGCAAAAACTAAGTCAATCCTGTTCTCCAGGAAACGCCTACCGCGTACTTATCCGGATTTGTCTATGTATGGTCAACAAATCTCAGAAATCAATTCGCATAAACATCTTGGTTTGGTTCTTTCCAGTGACTGTACATGGCATGAACACTTTGAGTACATCAGAAGTAAAGCACTTAAAAGAATATGCATCATGCGAAGGCTTAAGTTCCGTCTGAACAGAAAATGTCTAGATACTATTTTTTTCGTACATCCGTCCGATTCTTGAATATGCGGATATTGTCTGGGATAATTGTACGGACTACGAAAAAAACGAACTGCAAAAGATACAAAATGAAGCCGGTAGAATAGTTTGTGGGTCTACTAAGTTTATTTCGATTGATTTTCCCATACGGAGCTATGTTGGCCTACTCTATCAGAAAGACGCATTAATCACAAACTATGCCTCTTCTATAAAATGAAAAACGGCCTTGCCCCAGAATATCTATCATCCCTTGCACCTTTAAATATCAGTACACAGAATTATCCACTACGGAATGCATCTAACACAAGAACGGTTATGTCACGCACAGATTCTTACTTTTCCTCATTCTTACCTTCAACTATACGTGCATGGAATGAACTTCCACAGAATATGCGGGATTGTCGTTCAATTGCATCCTTTAAATATGCACGTCGTAGTCGATTGCCAGTCTGCCCGCCTTACTATTATTACGGTAACCGCCGATTACAAGCACTTCTAACTCGACTGCGTACTATTTGCAGTGGTCTTAACTATCACCTTTATTGTAAAAATATTATCAGCTCTCCTCTTTGCGAGTGTGGTGAAGTTGAAAGTAGTACTCACTATTTTATGCATTGTCCTTTATATACCGACTCTCGACAAACTTTCTTTCGTGATATGTCAATTATCACAGAAATTAACATTGGTTTCATTGTCTATGACAATCCAACCCTAAACAACGAGAACAACTCCAAAATATTTGATACTGTTCATAAATTCATACAAGACTCGAAACGTTTCTGATCATAACCTGATCATAACCTGACTTACAGTGTTTCCCCAATATGGTATGTACCCAACCTACTTATATATCCTTTATACTGTCACTTGTGCTTATTTTGTATCTAGTATGTATCATGTTTGAACTATTGAATCCATATCTAAAAAATAAAACAAACTTATTCCTATTTTTTAGCATTAGAAACAACCTTTCTCGCATAAATGATATATATCGTCTGATCGTCAATCATACGCATTTTTCTGGAAATGAGTAATTTAATTCCTTTGGAGAAGAACTATAAGCTTTGCTTTCGTTCCAATCCATTTCAATATTATAGACAACTTGTGTGTGTGTGTATATTCTGTGTAGTTTGTTTGTATATCTTGAATAAAATATGTTTAAATCAATCATCAATCGTCATGTTGAGTTGAATATGATTTACTTGCCAAAGACCCTAAACTTCATTGAACTAGCGTAATCGTTTTACACTACATATACCACGTACATTACTGTATATGTATAATGTTAGATCAATCTTTAAATATATGCTTAAACGTTACACTTGTATGTGCGGTGTTGTACCTCCTATGCCTTTGACGAAAAAGCACAAGTGAAAGATACCTGGCAACAGTAAGCGACGAAATGTGATTGATTAACATACAATTGTACTTATAGCTATTGCAGGATTAGTCAACTTATTATCCATCCCGATGTGTTTATGGACATAACACAAGAGAGGCTGCTGCAGATACTACAAGACAATCCAAATCATCAAACAACATTCTTCAAAGAGATAATTCGGTTTGATATATTTTGCTTTTTCATTGTTTAAATCATAAAATAACTTTATATGAAATGTACAATTTATAAAGTTAATACCGTGATTTTTACTAACTCAGTTCTGCAAAATATATACATTTGTCATTATATGAATCATGAAAGTTTTCTAGATACATACTTTGTCCATTTTAAACTAACTATTTGAAAGTTATTGTGACTTAACATACGATTTAACACTTATCTTCTTTTCTAGTTAAAAATAAGTTACCATGAAATGTATTTAAACGACCTCGTTTATGCTGTGCTAATGCTAACAATTTTGGCAGGCAAAACCAGCACAAGGATAAAGGCACTGTGGATCTTATAAGGTAATTAAACAAGTTATCTGACAAAATACGTTGCCAAAATAAAGAACAAGAAAGATCTTGGTAAACACAGAATTTGATTTTATCACGTATCCATTATATTCACTGAGTAGAGCATTGGAAACGATTAAGTCGTAAGGTGTGTTTATTTTTATTTACTTCATAAGGAAACTAGCTGAAACGGTTTTC
Source organism: Mya arenaria (assembly GCF_026914265.1). Taxonomy (NCBI): domain Eukaryota; kingdom Metazoa; phylum Mollusca; class Bivalvia; order Myida; family Myidae; genus Mya; species Mya arenaria. The sequence goes on from NC_069128.1 coordinate 57,385,076, forward strand.
AAAATAATTGTCGCACAACTATAGACACTCTATTAGTTACTCATGAAAATGTGTTGAACTCAAGTAGGCTTTTTTTTCTCTTACACAATATTTTTTACGCAGTTAAATGTTTTCGTCTACAATATTTCAATGGCGTGTAACATTTCAAATAATAAAGATTTTTGTGAGTTACTAAGGCCCAATATTCCCAGTAACATATTGTTATAAACCAGTTATTAATTTAATAAGTCATAATACTGATTATACATACATGCTGCAAAGCTGTTTATTCGGAAGCTATACTATATCAACAGTTTGGAAGAAACAGTTTTGATTGCAATGAAACTGTTCATCGACGTCAATTCAATGTAGAATTTATATGATTAGAGACCGTTAGGAAAGATAATTATTATAATTTATAGAATGATACAATAAAAACTTTAGTGAGAATCCTTCAAGCGTGACAATCATCAATCGTCATGTTGAGTTAAATATGATTTATTTGCCAAAGACCCTAAACTTTATTGAACTAGCGTAATCGTTTTACACTACATATACCACGTACATTACTGTATATGTATAATGTTAGATCAATCTTTTAATATATGTTTAAACGTTACACTTGAATGTGCGGTGTTGTACCTCCTATGCCTTTGACGAAAAAGCACAAGTGAAAGATACCTGGCAACATTAAGCGACGAATTGATTAGAGACCGTTAGGAAAGATAATTATTATAATTTATAGAATGATACAATAAAAACTTTAGTGAGAATCCTTCAAGCGTGAAAATCATCAATCGTCATGTTGCGTTGAATATGATTTAACTGCCAAAAGACACTTAACTTTAGTGAACAAGTAATCACTGTGCACTACAGATATATGTTTAAACGTTACACTTGTAATTGCGGTTTTGTTCGCAACCTATGCCTTTGACGAAAAAGTACAAGTGCAAGATACCAGACAATAGTGAGCGACGAAATGTGATTGATTTACATACATTTGTACTTATACACATTGCAGAAATAGTCAACTTACCATTCCATTCGAGGGTATTCCCGATGTGTTTTCGGACATAAGAGAAGTGGAGCAGCAGATACAACAAGACGTAGCAAATTATACAGCATACTCCAATGTGAACGTTTGGTTGGATTTATTGTTCTTTCATTGTCCAAACAATACAATATATTTAATATGAAATGTAACATGAATTAAGTTGATAACTTGATTTATGATAGTCAAATCCATGCAAAATCTCTACATTTGTCATTATATGATAAACATGAAAGTTTTTAATGCATACGGTCTCGCTTTTAGACCAAATACTTGAAATTTATTGTGACTTGACATACGATTCAATTCTTACCTACTTTGCTAGTTAAATAGAAGTTACCATGAAATGTATTTAAACGAATTCGTGTTCAACGTTATGTAAATGCTTACGAATTCTGCCAGGCAAGAAGAAATACCTGGTCAAAATTAAGAAATAAAAAGAGCTAGGTAAACTCCGAATTCGATTATGTTATATACCCATTATATTCACCGAGTAGAGCACTAGAAACGATATTCTTCGTAAGGTGTGTTTAATTAACGTCATAAGGAAACTAGTTACAGGGGTTTTAAAATTAATCACCCCCCCCCCCCCCCCCCCCCCATTTAAGTTTCTCATGAAAATGTGATGATCTCAAGCAGGCTTCTTTTTTATTTTTTATTTTTTTTTTCATTTTGGTTTTACTTTGTTTAATGTTTTCGTTTACAATTGTTCAATGGCCTGTTATACAGTTCAACACAGCTATTTCGAACACCGTTTATTCAAAAGTACCGCTATGTCGAAGTTAAATGTCGTTTCCGGTTTTATTCCTTGTCTGTTTAATAAATTCTTAATATATAATCCGAAATCGCTATTTTAAAAAAGTCGCTATTTTTTGTAAAGATTAACGCCCCGATCTGGTATTTCACACCAACTTATCAATCCTTATTTCGGATTCGATAATCTCATAGCCTTTCAAACCATACTGCGAAAGCACTCGTCTATATCATCAGATTCGATCGTCGCATTGTTCACTCGACCCGCTATCGAACAATCCGGAGATGTCCCGGTAAGTAATTCGGGAGGATATCTGGATCGGTTATAACAGGTGTTAAACGCCACATATTTCGAAAAGTTACCAGGAGAAGTATGACGCAATAAAAATCGCCGGAGCATATGGCATATCGATGAGCATACCTTTTTGATTTTCGATATTTTCCGAATGCATATATGTGCTGTCATTTTGTTTTATATGTTTAATATTGTTTTTATATAGAATTATAATAACGAATTACTTGTCATTTATTAACAACAATAAATTAACAATCATGTATACGAAATATTGCTCAACCCGAATGTATTGTAGTGTTCACGTATAACCGACATTGCTATCTTCACGAATTAATATTTCACTCCATCTATTCGCGAACGCTGTCATTTTCTGAAAATTTTAATCCGAAAAATCGCTATTTCTAAATAATGTTTTGGGTCCCCACGATATCGGAAAAACGTTATGCTTTACTTAGGCCAACTATTCCCTGGAAAATGTTAATTGCATTACATATGTCACATCAGAGATAAATGAGTTATTATCATAGTGCTTATGCTACATACAGGTCGTAAATGTATTGATTCGAAAGCTCAACTATATCAAAAGTAGGAAAGCGGGTGAAAAAGAAATGATTTTCTCCAACCTCAGATAAGTAGATCCAATAATTTTACCATGCTGGAGATTCTTATCTTGTCCACGGGCGAAGATAAAATGCCCGTATGGAACTCCTTTCTAATGGTCACCACATTGTAATTACTCTGTAAACCTCGTTTCTGCAAAACACCCTACGCTCGGCTCGGAATGAACCTATCTTACACTCTCGGCTATGGAAGATACTTATAATCTAAGGCAATTCAAAGTACAATTGATACAATTAAAGTCATTCTGATTTCGCAGGTATTTTTTCAGTAAATTCTGAATACGTGTTTTAATCCGAAATTATTAGTAACAGCTTTCTTATACGTATGCATGTGTCGTATAGGAATCAAAACAAACCTGAAGAGAACAATTGAAGAACTCGAGAATGAATGTGTTGAACTCAAATATGTCTCTTACAAAACAGTTCTTACTTAGTATAATGTAGATTTTTTAATTAATATATGTGGTAATCAGTTTTATTTATCTTTTTTACAGAGTTTTAATCATTCATATATACATATATTCTAACAATTAGATCCTATATTGCAAGTATACAACGTACACACGCTTTAATATCATTGAAATAAACATATCTCGTTATAAAATGAATGCGCTTGATTTTCAAATAAGGAACAAGCAAGCTGAGAACCCTCTCAATGGATTTAAATTTAAATTACATGATATCCACTCAAACAATTCGTAAAATCTGAACTAGTGTTTGAATGCGACATAATTAATAACAACAAACTAATAGTAATGCATGTTTTGTTTAGGGATTTGGTAGCAAACCATAGGAAGAGAATCGTGGAATTAGAGAGAGAATGTGCAGAACTCAGGTATAGCTCTTTTTAGGAACTGTGTGTTTTTTAATTATTTTTTTACGTTTTTTTTACGTAATGTGCTTATGTTTCAGTCATATACAAAATACATTTTAAAGGACAATGAGAACCTGTATTGAAAGTCTAGAACATGAAGTCGACTTAATAACATTAAATGAAAAACAGCTTTTGTTGCCCTCAATGCGATCAATTTTCAAACCAGGAACAAAAACACTGACTTACCCTCTTAGGAGATGATTTTAATTTAGAAAATCAATGATATAATTTTCATTTTCAGAGAAAGTGGCGCTAGATGGAGTGAAGCTTTAGCAGAAAAAGTAAAAAAATTGATGGAAACACGAATGCAGTTGAAATATATGGAAGCATTAATTGAGTGAGTAAACCTAGCAATATCATTATCTTATCTAAACATGAAAGCTTCAGAATTGATGGTATATGGTCCTCCTTTTGATTGATTCGAAAGCACAACAGTTACAATTGTTCTTTATTATTTCTTCAACTTGTTACATTTTTAAGCGTTTGTCTAACTATTTAGTAATGTATTTGTCACAGTGCAGTTTAACTTATTTTGAGACCCGCTTAAAATCAGGTCCTCCGAATGAATTGATCTCGCGATGACGACCACATTACTTACTACATCACATAATTACATAAAATGACATCGATTTTTCTTAACAATTGACTATTATGACCCATGCGAAAAAGAAGCGAAAAGATAAATGAAAAGGGTTTGTTTAGTCGTAAAAGTTGACGAATGTTGTCTTAAAAGAAAAGTAACTTACGCGATCTAGTTGAAATTTAGTTCGTTAAGAATTTTTGCACTTAACATACGAGTGATTAACACTTTTATGTGATTGCACAATTGTGATTTCCCGATAATAATGGTGAACATAAACACATTTCATATGATTGCGGTTATTACGGTTTCCAAATAATAATGGAAGAAATTTTGCAATTGTAGTTTCTAAGCAAAAACTTGCTTAAACAAACAGTTAAGCATGATTCAAGGTTTAATTTATTATGTGTTAATATGTGAATTAGGTGCTTTTCTTTAAATATTTCCTTTTTTTAATTTCAAAGATTTATATAATGAAAATTACAAATTATGGCACTAATTGAAAAACATATTTTGGCAGCAAGAATGACACACTATGGATTAATAATTTTGAGTAACGGAAACAGTGGTTCTAGGGAGATTATCACATTTCTTCATATGAAATATAAACCATTGATTTATTATGATACAATCTATTTGTTTGCCAATAATATGGAGGAGTCAATATATCAACACTTAAGTTAAGAAAAATTGGACAAAGTCGCAGAACAATTTAACTTTATTTGGAAGACATATTACACACTGCAAGCAATGATTTGTTACGTGTAACGAAAATGGATTATGAGCAACAAATATCAAACATATTTTACTATAGTGGAATAATTCAAAACGACATAAATAATTATATTTTGGACAGGCATGTTAAAAAGAAACATTTTATTAAAAAGGATAGGTTCTGGGCTCAAAAGGATGATAAAATCAGAGCAAATATATATATATAGAAATCGAATGAATAGATTATGAAAATAATATAAATAGTAATATGAAATAAGTCACGTTCTTAGACGTGCTCTAGCAGTATTTCATCTGAATGTGTACATATCTTTCCTAGTTTCAATTGTTCGTTATTTTAATTCATACTGGTCACAACTCCAACTCAAATAAGTTTGGACACTGGTAACTTAATAACGATGTTTTTTTTCAATACCTTGAACGAAAATGTTCTACTTGTGAGGTGCAAACATTCAGACGAAGTGACCCCACAACATTTCAATGAAATATTATGAGCCTTACTACACATTTGATTAACTGTACCAAGTAATATATGTGTATATCTAAATGGTTGAAACTAATTTTCAAATAAAGATAAGAATAAAATAATAGCGTGATTTAAATTGGATTTGTTCATTTATGTTTTGTTATTCTATATTAACAATAAAACATTATCATAAATTGAAAAAGAGCTCTGTTGATAATGCTTATTTTAAGAAATGGCTAAATAATAGTTAGTACACCTATTTTACTATTTCAGCCTTTGATTTACAAAATTCTGTTATAATGAATATTTGTCAGTGCTTTATGGGGATTCTTCATAAATTTAATATCATAACTCAATTTGAAAAAGAAAATCTCAAAAAAAAACATAATGTATCTACATCGGTGGGGGATGGTTCTTTACTTCCATTAGTAGGGCTATTGTTGCATCAAACAATTTGTACACATGTTTCTTGAAAACAAAATGTATAGAAAATGAATATGTTAAATCACAAAAAAACAATTGGCATGCATTAAAAGCTTTCAATTTCAAAATGCATGCAATATTTTCATTTCTCAAATGGCTTTCAGGAACATTGAACATAGGGTTGATGCTGAAATCAGCAGCTGCTCTTATATAGTATCATATTCCCAACCATTCTGTAGTCAGCTGTTTCAAACACAACAAATATATAAGTGAACTGCATATTGGTAGCTTTTTGGGTCTTCTATAAAAGAACTCTTTCAATGGACCATGGACGACTGCATTATTGGAATACCTTGACTATTGACATGAGTCATAACCATCCTGATATCCTTGGCTTTCCTGAGATTCATCAAGAAATTGATGTAACCCTGGAAAATGTGTAATGCAACTCGGATAAAGGATCTTTCACCAGTGACCATATATACAATTTTATTCACCAAGTCCAGAAAATATGCTAGAAAGATCATCAAAACTATGTTCTGAAACCTCGTCCATATCTTTGTTAGATTATAGCTCAACCCCTGTCTGCGTTTGGTCTTGTTCATTGATTTGGTAACAATCTTCAGTCAAATTTTGTAAAGAACGCCTCATAATCGACCAATTTCTTAATGTCATCATAATCATCAGAGTAAAGACTCGGTTAGAGGCACTATAATTTTCTGAGTCAGCTTTGGCACTCGTTTAAAAATCAATGTAAATGATTTATAATTAAACACTGTATAGTTTGTTTCATTATCAATAAGAGCTGTCATACTCTCGTTATTATTATTATTGATAAACTTTTAAAAACGGACAGGGTGTTACAGAAAAGATTAGGAATTATATTTACTTGAAGATTGCACAAATGTCAGGTTTCAAGTGCCAAATATGTTAAGTTTGTGTGTATATCTAATCATGTAAATAGTATATGTTGTTATCACACAAAAAAATATAATACTTGACAGTTTGAAAAATTTAATTCTATGAAAGGTGACGGTTGCCAATCTTGGTTTTTATGTGAGTAGTGTTTCTAAAGACGCACATGATTCAGCCCTTTCTATTACTCTTAAGCTTAAAGAATGTCACTGTTTAATCACCGAATTACAATTTTATATCCTATTAACAAATGATACAATTTATATATGGTAAAGTGAAAAAAAACTACTGTTGTCTTTTGTAGCTAACTATAAGAAATCATTCAACTGTGAATTTTTTGTCCAATTCCCCTTGTATTGAAATTGGCACTTGTTGTTGCTATGGTAACAAGGTTTTGTTACTGTTGACATTTTTTATTATATATATATATATTTATTTTTATTATGTTATTGTGTTAAGTAATACTGTTCCAGAAAACATAGAGCAAATAAATACACTAGTTTGTATTTTTCGTTGCCAACATTTTTATTAATATTCGTAATTTTACTAAATTGTGTAACTGTCTGAAACTAATACCTGTTAATTGTAATTTTATTGAATGTTTCGATAATTTTAAAATTTCTTTGCATAAGACTTATCCACTTGGGACTTAAATTACCATAGCAACGAAAGTTTATTTGTAAAGTGACTGCCTATACTTAGGTAGTTGAGTAATTTTCTAAGAGCTGTATGTTGGACCCCTAATATAATACATAATGAATTGCATTATATTGTGATTGTCATGGTAACAATTTAAAAGCTATTTAAAATATTAACATGATTGTACTAGTATTTTGCTACCAGTTAAATAATTTGTTATCTTGTGTATGATATATAAATACAAATTATACAAAAGACATGAGAAAAAAACACGTTTTGTTGTATTACCATCTCTAAATAAATATGCCGAAATATGCTGAAAAAATATCGACCCCTGTGCTTCTTAAAATCGGCATAAAAACGAAAATGTTTCTAATGAAGTCCTCTCAAACACTTCAAATGTCATTTTGCACCTTTGTACCCCTTTTTACAGGCGTCGTCACAAATAACTACTATACGACCTTTAACTAGTTAGTGGTGTGATGTAATTAACGGTCGGCTTAATTGTGTGATTGTGTCATAAAGTAGTATCGCTAAAAAACTAAGTCGAAATAGCTCAACGTCTAGCTACAAAAAATATACACTACGTATTAATTTTACAAAGCCCAATGGTTACAATTAAGAAAGAAAACGAACATGTCATATTTGTACATTTTTTTAAATAGTTGTATAAATAGCCGGCTGTTTTGTTTGCTAGAACTAAAATGTTTACAACTGTTGACAAAAACACAGTTGGTGCTGGCGATCGTTAATTATAACGGTTTATGTTCAAATCTGCATTTAATCAAAGACATTATCCAATCGGTAAATTCCCAAGAAAAAAAAAACATTTTCAGTCATCAAACATGTTAATACCAGCTGCTTTTGTCCAAATGCATTAATTCCTATTCGTTAATCAGTATCTGGGTAACCGCCTTTGAACAGACAGGAGTCAGTTCTTCAATGAAACTTTAATGCAGTTTATGGTTACACTATCCAACTAAAACTATTTTAGAACAACCATTTTTGTACGTCATTAGTCTTAGAGGTTGAGTGTTAACCGAAAAGTGTCAAAAATGTGACGCCATGTCTAAAACTAGTTTCGAATTTTCGAATTATTCACACTTTTCAATAGCATGTTACATTTCAAATTTTAAAAATTGTTGTGCATAACAAAGAAACAGTATTTCCCGTAAAATGTTATTTGCATGACATTTGTCACATCGAGAGGTTTCTAAATTTGTAATTCCTAAAGACGGACCTTTTAAATTTACATAAGTCCTTAGTTAATTTGAGTTTGGATTTTTGTAACTTTTATCGTAAATCGTTGTGAAGTTGTTTTCTGAAGACTTTAGAAGAGAACCAGTTCATCGACGTCAATTCAATGTACAATATATGATTAGAGACCGTTAGGAAAGATAATTATTATAATTTAAAGAATGATACAATAAAAACTTCAGTGAGAATCCTTCAAGCGTGACAATCATCAATCGTCATGATGAGTTGAATATGATTAAATTGCCAAAGACCCGTGTGTTTATTTTTATTTACTTCATAAGGAAACTAGCTGAAAAGATTTTCAAAATAATTGACGCGCAGCTCTGGGCACTCGATGAGTTACTCATGAACATGTGTTGAACTCAAGCAGGCTCTTGTTCTTAAACAATATTTTTTACGCTGTTAAATGTTTTCGTTTACAATATTTTAATGGCGTGAACATTTAAAATATTAAAGATTTTTGTGCATTACTAAAGCCCAAAATTCCCAGTAAAATATTTATTTAATCATTGTGAAGATTTCTGATGACATTAGAAGAGAAAACCAGATATTAATTTAATAAGTCATAATGCTGATTATACATACATGCTGCAAAGCTGTTGATTCGGAAGCTATATTATATAAACAGTTTGGAAGAACCAGTTTCGATTGCAATGAAACTGTTCATCGACGTCAATTCAATGTACAATTTATATGATTAGAGACCGTTAGGAAAGATGATTATTATAATTTAAAGAATGATACAATAAAAACTTCAGTGAGAATCCTTCAAGCGTGACAATCATAAATCGTCATGTGAGTTAAATATGATTAAATTACCAAAGACCCTAAACTTTATTGAACAAGCGTTATCGTTTTACACTACAGATATCACGTATATTACTGTATATGTATAATGTTACACCAATCTTTAAATATATGCTTAAACGTTACACTTGTAATTGCGGTGTTGTACCTCCTATTCCTTTGTCGGCAAAGCACAAGTGAAAGATACCTGGCAACAGAAAACGACAAAATGTGATTGATTAACATACAATTGTACTTATACACATTGCAGGAATAGTCAACTTACCATTCCATTCGAGTTTACTCCTGATGTGCTAATGTACATAATACAACAGAGGCAGCTGCAATTAATCAAGTTATTTGACAAAATACGTTGCCAATATGAAGAAAAAGAAAGATCTAGGTAAACTTCGAATTTGATTGTATTACATATCCATTATATTCACTGAGTAGAGCATTAGAAAGATTTTATCGTAAGGTGTGTTTATTTTATTTACTTCATAAGGAAACTAGCTGAAATGATTTTCAAATAATTGACGCACAACTCTGGGCACTCGATTAGTTACTCATGAAAATGTGTTGAACTCAAGCAGGTTCTTTTTTCTGACACAATACTTTTTACGTAATTAAATGTTTTCGTTTACAATATTTCAATGGCGTGTAACATTTCAAATATTAAAGATTTTTGTGCATTAAAAAGGCCAGATATTCCCAGTAAAATATTTTCTTAAAGTCATTGTAAAGATTTCTGATGACTTTAGAAGAGAACCAGATATTAATTTAATAAGTCATAATGCTGATTATACATACATGCTGCAAAGCTGTTGATTCGGAAGCTATATTATATAAACAGTTTGGAAGAACCAGTTTCGATTGCAATGAAACTGTTCATCGACGTCAATTCAATGTACAATTTATATGATTAGAGACCGTTAGGAAAGATGATTATTATAATTTAAAGAATGATACAATAAAAACTTCAGTGAGAATCCTTCAAGCGTGACAATCATAAATCGTCATGTGAGTTAAATATGATTAAATTACCAAAGACCCTAAACTTTATTGAACAAGCGTTATCGTTTTACACTACAGATATCACGTATATTACTGTATATGTATAATGTTACACCAATCTTTAAATATATGCTTAAACGTTACACTTGTAATTGCGGTGTTGTACCTCCTATTCCTTTGTCGGCAAAGCACAAGTGAAAGATACCTGGCAACAGAAAACGACAAAATGTGATTGATTAACATACAATTGTACTTATACACATTGCAGGAATAGTCAACTTACCATTCCATTCGAGTTTACTCCTGATGTGCTAATGTACATAATACAACAGAGGCAGCTGCAATTAATCAAGTTATTTGACAAAATACGTTGCCAATATGAAGAAAAAGAAAGATCTAGGTAAACTTCGAATTTGATTGTATTACATATCCATTATATTCACTGAGTAGAGCATTAGAAAGATTTTATCGTAAGGTGTGTTTATTTTATTTACTTCATAAGGAAACTAGCTGAAATGATTTTCAAATAATTGACGCACAACTCTGGGCACTCGATTAGTTACTCATGAAAATGTGTTGAACTCAAGCAGGTTCTTTTTTCTGACACAATACTTTTTACGTAATTAAATGTTTTCGTTTACAATATTTCAATGGCGTGTAACATTTCAAATATTTAAGATTTTTGTGCATAACCAAGGCCAGATATTCCCAGTAAAATATTTTCTTAAAGTCATTGTAAAGATTTCTGATGACTTTAGAAGAGAACCAGATATTAATTTAATAAGTCATAATGCTGATTATACATACATGCTGCAAAGCTGTTGAAGCGGAAGTTAAATTATATCAACAGTTTGGATTTCAATGAAACTGTTCATCAACGTCAATTCAATGTACAATTTATATGATTAGAGACCGTTAGGAAAGATGATTATTATAATTAAAAGATTGATGCAATAAAAACTTCGATGAAAATCCTTAATTCGTAACAATCAACAATCGTCATGTTGAGATGAATATGATTAAATTGCCAAAAGACACTACACTTTAGTGTACAAGTAATCATTCTACACTACATATATCACGTACATTACTGTATATGTATAATGTAAGACCAATCTTTAAATATATGCTTAAACGTTACACTTGTAATTGCGGTGTTGTTCGCAACCAATGCCTTTGACGAAAAAGCACAAGTGCAAGATACCAGACAATAGTGAGCGACGAAATGTGATTGATTTACATACATTTGTACTTATACACATTGCAGGAATAGTCAACCTACTCATATCACTCGAGTTTACTCCCGATGTGTATTCGATGTGTATTCGGACATAACAGATGACGAGCAGCAGATACAACAAGACGTAGCAAATTATACAGCATACTCCAATGTGAACGTTTGGTTGGATTTATTGTTTTTTCATTGTCCAAACAATACAATATATTTAATATGAAATGTAACATGAATTAAGTTAATAACTTGATTTATGATAGTCAAATCCATGCAAAATCTCTACATTTGTCATTATATGATAAAACATGAAAGTTTTTAATGCATACGGTCTCGCTTTTAGACCAACTACTTGAAATTTATTGTGACTTAACATACGATTCAATTCTTACCTACTTTGCTAGTTAAATAGAAGTTACCATGAAATGTATTTAAACGAATTCGTGTACAACGTTATGTAAATGCATACGAATTCTGCCAGGCAAGAAGAAATACCTGGTCAAAATTAAGAAATAAAAAGAGCTAGGTTAACTCCGAATTCGATTATGTTATATACCCATTATATTCACCGAGTAGAGCACTAGAAACGATATTCTTCGTAAGGTGTGTTTAATTAACGTCATAAGGAATCTAGTTACAGAGGTTTTAAAATTAATCCCCCCCCCCCATTTAAGTTTCTCATGAAAATGTGATGATCTCAAGCAGGCTTCTTTTTTATTTTTTATTTTTATTTTTTTCATTTTGGTTTTACTTTGTTTAATGTTTTCGTTTACAATTGTTCAATGGCCTGTTATACAGTTCAACACAGCTATTTCGAACACCGTTTATTCAAAAGTACCGCTATGTCGAAGTTAAATGTCGTTTCCGGTTTTATTCCTTGTCTGTTTAATAAATTCTTAATATATAATCCGAAATCGCTATTTCAAAAAAGTCGCTATTTCGAAGTAAAGACGCCCCGATCTGGTATTTCAACTTATCAATCCTTATTTCGGATTCGATAATCTCATAGCCTTTCACACCATACTGCGAAAGCACTCGTCTATATCATCAGATTCGATCGTCGCATTGTTCACTCGACCCGCTATCGAACAATCCGGAGATGTCCCGGTAAGTAATTCGGGAGGATATCTGGATCGATTATAACAGGGAAAGGTGTTAAACGCCACATATTTCGAAAAGCTACCAGGAGAAGTATGACGCAATAAAAATCGCCGGAGCATATGGCATATCGATGAGCATACCTTTTTGATTTTCGATATGTTCCGAATGCATATATGTGCTGTCATTTTGTTTTATATGTTCAATATTGTTTTGATATAGAATTATAAGAACGAATTACTTGTCATTTATTAACAACAATAAATTAACAATCATGTATACGAAATATTGCTCAACGCGAATGTATTGTAGTGTTCACGTATAACCGACATTGCTATCTTCACGAATTAATATTTCACTCCATCTATTCGCGAACGCTGTCATTTTCTGAAAATTTTAATCCGAAAAATCGCTATTTCTAAATAATGTTTTGGGTCCCCACGATATCGGAAAAAACGGTGTTAAACTGTATTTCAAATATTAAAGGTTATTGTGCTTTACTTAGACCAACTATTCCCTGGAAAATGTTAATTGCATTACATATGTCACATCAGAGATAAATGAGTTATTATCATAGTGCTTATGCTACATACAGGTCGTAAATGTATTGATTCGAAAGCTCAACTATATCAAAAGTAGGAAAGCGGGTGAAAAAGAAATGATTTTCTCCAACCTCAGATAAGTAGATCCAATAATTTTACCATGCTAGAGATTCTTCTCTTGTCCACGGGCGAAGATAAAATGCCCGTATGGAACTCCTTTTTAATGGTCACCACATTGTAATTACTCTGTAAACCTCGTTTCTGCAAAACACCCTACGCTCGGCTCGGAATGAACCTATCTTACACTCTCGGCTATGGAAGATACTTATAATCTAAGGAAATTCAAAGTACAATTGATACAATTAAAGTCATTCTGATTTCGCAGGTATTTTTTCAGTAAATTCTGAATACGTGTTTTAATCTGAAATTATTAGTAACAGCTTTCTTATACGTATGCATGTGTCGTATAGGAATCAAAACAAACCTGAAGAGAACAATTGAAGAACTCGAGAATGAATGTGTTGAACTCAAATATGTCTCTTACAAAACAGTTTTTACTTAGTATAATGTAGATTTTTTAATTAATATATGTGGTAATCAGTTTTATTAATCTTTTTTACAGAGTTTTAATCATTCATATGTACATATATTCTAACAATTAGATCCTATATTGCAAGTATACAACGTACAAACGCTTTAATATCATTGAAATAAACATATCTCGTTATAAAATGAATGCGCTTGATTTTCAAATAAGGAACAAGCAAGCTGAGAACCCTCTCAATGGATTTAAATTTAAATTACATGATATCCACTCAAACAATTCGTAAAATCTGAACTAGTGTTTGAATGCGACATAATTAATAACAACAAACTAATAGTAATGCATGTTTTGTTTAGGGATTTGGTAGCAAACCATAGGAAGAGAATCGTGGAATTAGAGAGAGAATGTGCAGAACTCAGGTATAGCTCTTTTTAGGAACTGTGTGTTTTTTAATTATTTTTTTACGTTTTTTTTTACGTAATGTGCTTATGTTTCAGTCATATACAAAATACATTTTAAAGGACAATGAGAACCTGTATTGAAAGTCTAGAACATGAAGTCGACTTAATAACATTAAATGAAAAACAGCTTTTGTTGCCCTCAATGCGATCAATTTTCAAACCAGGAACAAAAACACTGACTTACCCTCTTAGGAGATGATTTTAATTTAGAAAATCAATGATATAATTTTCATTTTCAGAGAAAGTGGCGCTAGATGGAGTGAAGCTTTAGCAGAAAAAGTAAAAAAATTGATGGAAACACGAATGCAGTTGAAATATATGGAAGCATTAATTGAGTGAGTATACCTAGCAATATCATTATCTTATCTAAACATGAAAGCTTCAGAATTGATGGTATTTTGTCCTCCTTTTGATTGATTCGAAAGCACAACAGTTACAATTGTTCTTTATTATTTCTTCAACTTGTTACATTTTTAAGCGTTTGTCTACCTATTTAGTAATGTATTTGTCACAGTGCAGTTTAACTTATTTTGAGACCCGCTTAAAATCAGGTCCTCCGAATGAATTGATCTCGCGATGACGACCACATTACTTACTACATCACATAATTACATAAAATGACATCGATTTTTCTTAACAATTAACTATTATGACCCATGCGAAAAAGAAGCGAAAAGATAAATGAAAAGGGTTTTTTTAGTCGTAATAGTTGACGAATGTTGTCTTAAAAGAAAAGTAACTTACGCGATCTAGTTGAAATTTAGTTCGTTAAGAATTTTTGCACTTTACATACGAGTGATTAACACTTTTATGTGATTGCACAATTGTGATTTCCTGATAATGGTGAACATAAACACATTTCATATGATTGCGGTTATTACGGTTTCCAAATAATAATGGAAGAAATTGCGCAATTGTAGTTTCTAAGCAAAAACTTGCTTAAACAAACAGTTAAGCATGATTCAAGGTTTAATTTATTATGTGTTAATATGTGAATTAGGTGCTTTTCTTTAAATATTTCCTTTTTTTAATTTCAAAGATTTATATAATGAAAATTACAAATTATGGCACTAATTGAAAAACATATTTTGGCAGCAAGAATGACACACTATGGATTAATAATTTTGAGTAACGGAAACAGTGGTTCTAGGGAGATTATCACATTTCTTCATATGAAATATAAACCATTGATTTATTATGATACAATCTATTTGTTTGCCAATAATATGGAGGAGTCAATATATCAACACTTAAGTTAAGAAAAATTGGACAAAGTCGCAGAACAATTTAACTTTATTTGGAAGACATATTACACACTGCAAGCAATGATTTGTTACGTGTAACGAAAATGGATTATGAGCAACAAATATCAAACATATTTTACTATAGTGGAATAATTCAAAACGACATAAATAATTATATTTTGGACAGGCATGTTAAAAAGAAACATTTTATTAAAAAGGATAGGTTCTGGGCTCAAAAGGATGATAAAATCAGAGCAAATATATATATATAGAAATCGAATGAATAGATTATGAAAATAATATAAATAGTAATATGAAATAAGTCACGTTCTTAGACGTGCTCTAGCAGTATTTCATCTGAATGTGTACATATCTTTCCTAGTTTCAATTGTTCGTTATTTTAATTCATACTGGTCACAACTCCAACTCAAATAAGTTTGGACACTGGTAACTTAATAACGATGTTTTTTTTCAATACCTTGAACGAAAATGTTCTACTTGTGAGGTGCAAACATTCAGACGAAGTGACCCCACAACATTTCAATGAAATATTATGAGCCTTACTACACATTTGATTAACTGTACCAAGTAATATATGTGTATATCTAAATGGTTGAAACTAATTTTCAAATAAAGATAAGAATAAAATAATAGCGTGATTTAAATTGGATTTGTTCATTTATGTTTTGTTATTCTATATTAACAATAAAACATTATCATAAATTGAAAAAGAGCTCTGTTGATAATGCTTATTTTAAGAAATGGCTAAATAATAGTTAGTACACCTATTTTACTATTTCAGCCTTTGATTTACAAAATTCTGTTATAATGAATATTTGTCAGTGCTTTATGGGGATTCTTCATAAATTTAATATCATAACTCAATTTGAAAAAGAAAATCTCAAAAAAAACCATAATGTATCTACATCGGTGGGGGATGGTTCTTTACTTCCATTAGTAGGGCTATTGTTGCATCAAACAATTTGTACACATGTTTCTTGAAAACAAAATGTATAGAAAATGAATATGTTAAATCACAAAAAAACAATTGGCATGCATTAAAAGCTTTCAATTTCAAAATGCATGCAATATTTTCATTTCTCAAATGGCTTTCAGGAACATTGAACATAGGGTTGATGCTGAAATCAGCAGCTGCTCTTATATAGTATCATATTCCCAACCATTCTGTAGTCAGCTGTTTCAAACACAACAAATATATAAGTGAACTGCATATTGGTAGCTTTTTGGGTCTTCTATAAAAGAACTCTTTCAATGGACCATGGACGACTGCATTATTGGAATACCTTGACTATTGACATGAGTCATAACCATCCTGATATCCTTGGCTTTCCTGAAATTCATCAAGAAATTGATGTAACCCTGGAAAATGTGTAATGCAACTCGGATAAAGGAACTTTCACCAGTGACCATATATACAATTTTATTCACCAAGTCCAGAAAATATGCTAGAAAGATCATCAAAACTATGTTCTGAAACCTCGTCCATATCTTTGTTAGATTATAGCTCAACCCCTGTCTGCGTTTGGTCTTGTTCATTGATTTGGTAACAATCTTCAGTCAAATTTTGTAAAGAACGCCTCATAATCGACCAATTTCTTAATGTCATCATAATCATCAGAGTAAAGACTCGGTTAGAGGCACTATAATTTTCTGAGTCAGCTTTGGCACTCGTTTAAAAATCAATGTAAATGATTTATAATTAAACACTGTATAGTTTGTTTCATTATCAATAAGAGCTGTCATACTCTCGTTATTATTATTATTGATAAACTTTTAAAAACGGACAGGGTGTTACAGAAAAGATTAGGAATTATATTTACTTGAAGATTGCACAAATGTCAGGTTTCAAGTGCCAAATATGTTAAGTTTGTGTGTATATCTAATCATGTAAATAGTATATGTTGTTATCACACAAAAAAATATAATACTTGACAGTTTGAAAAATTTAATTCTATGAAAGGTGACGGTTGCCAATCTTGGTTTTTATGTGAGTAGTGTTTCTAAAGACGCACATGATTCAGCCCTTTCTATTACTCTTAAGCTTAAAGAATGTCACTGTTTAATCACCGAATTACAATTTTATATCCTATTAACAAATGATACAATTTATATATGGTAAAGTGAAAAAAAACTACTGTTGTCTTTTGTAGCTAACTATAAGAAATCATTCAACTGTGAATTTTTTGTCCAATTCCCCTTGTATTGAAATTGGCACTTGTTGTTGCTATGGTAACAAGGTTTTGTTACTGTTGACATTTTTTATTATATATATATATATTTATTTTTATTATGTTATTGTGTTAAGTAATACTGTTCCAGAAAACATAGAGCAAATAAATACACTAGTTTGTATTTTTCGTTGCCAACATTTTTATTAATATTCGTAATTTTACTAAATTGTGTAACTGTCTGAAACTAATACCTGTTAATTGTAATTTTATTGAATGTTTCGATAATTTTAAAATTTCTTTGCATAAGACTTATCCACTTGGGACTTAAATTACCATAGCAACGAAAGTTTATTTGTAAAGTGACTGCCTATACTTAGGTAGTTGAGTAATTTTCTAAGAGCTGTATGTTGGACCCCTAATATAATACATAATGAATTGCATTATATTGTGATTGTCATGGTAACAATTTAAAAGCTATTTAAAATATTAACATGATTGTACTAGTATTTTGCTACCAGTTAAATAATTTGTTATCTTGTGTATGATATATAAATACAAATTATACAAAAGACATGAGAAAAAAACACGTTTTGTTGTATTACCATCTCTAAATAAATATGCCGAAATATGCTGAAAAAATATCGACCCCTGTGCTTCTTAAAATCGGCATAAAAACGAAAATGTTTCTAATGAAGTCCTCTCAAACACTTCAAATGTCATTTTGCACCTTTGTACCCCTTTTTACAGGCGTCGTCACAAATAACTACTATACGACCTTTAACTAGTTAGTGGTGTGATGTAATTAACTGTCGGCTTAATTGTGTGATTGTGTCATAAAGTAGTATCGCTAAAAAACTAAGTCGAAATAGCTCAACGTCTAGCTACAAAAAATATACACTACGTATTAATTTTACAAAGCCCAATGGTTACAATTAAGAAAGAAAACGAACATGTCATATTTGTACATTTTTTTAAATAGTTGTATAAATAGCCGGCTGTTTTGTTTGCTAGAACTAAAATGTTTACAACTGTTGACAAAAACACAGTTGGTGCTGGCGATCGTTAATTATAACGGTTTATGTTCAAATCTGCATTTAATCAAAGACATTATCCAATCGGTAAATTCCCAAGAAAAAAAAAACATTTTCAGTCATCAAACATGTTAATACCAGCTGCTTTTGTCCAAATGCATTAATTCCTATTCGTTAATCAGTATCTGGGTAACCGCCTTTGAACAGACAGGAGTCAGTTCTTCAATGAAACTTTAATGCAGTTTATGGTTACACTATCCAACTAAAACTATTTTAGAACAACCATTTTTGTACGTCATTAGTCTTAGAGGTTGAGTGTTAACCGAAAAGTGTCAAAAATGTGACGCCATGTCTAAAACTAGTTTCGAATTTTCGAATTATTCACACTTTTCAATAGCATGTTACATTTCAAATTTTAAAAATTGTTGTGCATAACAAAGAAACAGTATTTCCCGTAAAATGTTATTTGCATGACATTTGTCACATCGAGAGGTTTCTATATTTGTAATTCCTAAAGACGGACCTTTTAAATTTACATAAGTCCTTAGTTAATTTGAGTTTGGATTTTTGTAACTTTTATCGTAAATCGTTGTGAAGTTGTTTTCTGAAGACTTTAGAAGAGAACCAGTTCATCGACGTCAATTCAATGTACAATATATGATTAGAGACCGTTAGGAAAGATAATTATTATAATTTAAAGAATGATACAATAAAAACTTCAGTGAGAATCCTTCAAGCGTGACAATCATCAATCGTCATGATGAGTTGAATATGATTAAATTGCCAAAGACCCGTGTGTTTATTTTTATTTACTTCATAAGGAAACTAGCTGAAAAGATTTTCAAAATAATTGACGCGCAGCTCTGGGCACTCGATGAGTTACTCATGAACATGTGTTGAACTCAAGCAGGCTCTTGTTCTTAAACAATATTTTTTACGCTGTTAAATGTTTTCGTTTACAATATTTTAATGGCGTGAACATTTAAAATATTAAAGATTTTTGTGCATTACTAAAGCCCAAAATTCCCAGTAAAATATTTATTTAATCATTGTGAAGATTTCTGATGACATTAGAAGAGAAAACCAGATATTAATTTAATAAGTCATAATGCTGATTATACATACATGCTGCAAAGCTGTTGATTCGGAAGCTATATTATATAAACAGTTTGGAAGAACCAGTTTCGATTGCAATGAAACTGTTCATCGACGTCAATTCAATGTACAATTTATATGATTAGAGACCGTTAGGAAAGATGATTATTATAATTTAAAGAATGATACAATAAAAACTTCAGTGAGAATCCTTCAAGCGTGACAATCATAAATCGTCATGTGAGTTAAATATGATTAAATTACCAAAGACCCTAAACTTTATTGAACAAGCGTTATCGTTTTACACTACAGATATCACGTATATTACTGTATATGTATAATGTTACACCAATCTTTAAATATATGCTTAAACGTTACACTTGTAATTGCGGTGTTGTACCTCCTATTCCTTTGTCGGCAAAGCACAAGTGAAAGATACCTGGCAACAGAAAACGACAAAATGTGATTGATTAACATACAATTGTACTTATACACATTGCAGGAATAGTCAACTTACCGTTCCATTCGAGTTTACTCCTGATGTGCTAATGTACATAATACAACAGAGGCAGCTGCAATTAATCAAGTTATTTGACAAAATACGTTGCCAATATGAAGAAAAAGAAAGATCTAGGTAAACTTCGAATTTGATTGTATTACATATCCATTATATTCACTGAGTAGAGCATTAGAAAGATTTTATCGTAAGGTGTGTTTATTTTATTTACTTCATAAGGAAACTAGCTGAAATGATTTTCAAATAATTGACGCACAACTCTGGGCACTCGATTAGTTACTCATGAAAATGTGTTGAACTCAAGCAGGTTCTTTTTTCTGACACAATACTTTTTACGTAATTAAATGTTTTCGTTTACAATATTTCAATGGCGTGTAACATTTCAAATATTTAAGATTTTTGTGCATAACCAAGGCCAGATATTCCCAGTAAAATATTTTCTTAAAGTCATTGTAAAGATTTCTGATGACTTTAGAAGAGAACCAGATATTAATTTAATAAGTCATAATGCTGATTATACATACATGCTGCAAAGCTGTTGAAGCGGAAGTTAAATTATATCAACAGTTTGGATTTCAATGAAACTGTTCATCGACGTCAATTCAATGTACAATTTATATGATTAGAGACCGTTAGGAAAGATGATTATTATAATTAAAAGATTGATGCAATAAAAACTTCGATGAAAATCCTTAATTCGTAACAATCAACAATCGTCATGTTGAGATGAATATGATTAAATTGCCAAAAGACACTACACTTTAGTGTACAAGTAATCATTCTACACTACATATATCACGTACATTACTGTATATGTATAATGTAAGACCAATCTTTAAATATATGCTTAAACGTTACACTTGTAATTGCGGTGTTGTTCGCAACCAATGCCTTTGACGAAAAAGCACAAGTGCAAGATACCAGACAATAGTGAGCGACGAAATGTGATTGATTTACATACATTTGTACTTATACACATTGCAGGAATAGTCAACCTACTCATATCACTCGAGTTTACTCCCGATGTGTATTCGATGTGTATTCGGACATAACAGATGACGAGCAGCAGATACAACAAGACGTAGCAAATTATACAGCATACTCCAATGTGAACGTTTGGTTGGATTTATTGTTTTTTCATTGTCCAAACAATACAATATATTTAATATGAAATGTAACATGAATTAAGTTAATAACTTGATTTATGATAGTCAAATCCATGCAAAATCTCTACATTTGTCATTATATGATAAAACATGAAAGTTTTTAATGCATACGGTCTCGCTTTTAGACCAACTACTTGAAATTTATTGTGACTTAACATACGATTCAATTCTTACCTACTTTGCTAGTTAAATAGAAGTTACCATGAAATGTATTTAAACGAATTCGTGTACAACGTTATGTAAATGCTTACGAATTCTGCCAGGCAAGAAGAAATACCTGGTCAAAATTAAGAAATAAAAAGAGCTAGGTTAACTCCGAATTCGATTATGTTATATACCCATTATATTCACCGAGTAGAGCACTAGAAACGATATTCTTCGTAAGGTGTGTTTAATTAACGTCATAAGGAATCTAGTTACAGAGGTTTTAAAATTAATCCCCCCCCCCCATTTAAGTTTCTCATGAAAATGTGATGATCTCAAGCAGGCTTCTTTTTTATTTTTTATTTTTATTTTTTTCATTTTGGTTTTACTTTGTTTAATGTTTTCGTTTACAATTGTTCAATGGCCTGTTATACAGTTCAACACAGCTATTTCGAACACCGTTTATTCAAAAGTACCGCTATGTCGAAGTTAAATGTCGTTTCCGGTTTTATTCCTTGTCTGTTTAATAAATTCTTAATATATAATCCGAAATCGCTATTTCAAAAAAGTCGCTATTTCGAAGTAAAGACGCCCCGATCTGGTATTTCACACCAACTTATCAATCCTTATTTCGGATTCGATAATCTCATAGCCTTTCACACCATACTGCGAAAGCACTCGTCTATATCATCAGATTCGATCGTCGCATTGTTCACTCGACCCGCTATCGAACAATCCGGAGATGTCCCGGTAAGTAATTCGGGAGGATATCTGGATCGATTATAACAGGGAAAGGTGTTAAACGCCACATATTTCGAAAAGCTACCAGGAGAAGTATGACGCAATAAAAATCGCCGGAGCATATGGCATATCGATGAGCATACCTTTTTGATTTTCGATATGTTCCGAATGCATATATGTGCTGTCATTTTGTTTTATATGTTTAATATTGTTTTGATATAGAATTATAATAACGAATTACTTGTCATTTATTAACAACAATAAATTAACAATCATGTATACGAAATATTGCTCAACGCGAATGTATTGTAGTGTTCACGTATAACCGACATTGCTATCTTCACGAATTAATATTTCACTCCATCTATTCGCGAACGCTGTCATTTTCTGAAAATTTTAATCCGAAAAATCGC
This sequence comes from Mya arenaria, assembly GCF_026914265.1. Taxonomy (NCBI): domain Eukaryota; kingdom Metazoa; phylum Mollusca; class Bivalvia; order Myida; family Myidae; genus Mya; species Mya arenaria. The sequence goes on from NC_069128.1 coordinate 57,407,879, forward strand.
TATTTCTAAATAATGTTTTGGGTCCCCACGATATCGGAAAAAACGGTGTTAAACTGTATTTCAAATATTAAAGGTTATTGTGCTTTACTTAGACCAACTATTCCCTGGAAAATGTTAATTGCATTACATATGTCACATCAGAGATAAATGAGTTATTATCATAGTGCTTATGCTACATACAGGTCGTAAATGTATTGATTCGAAAGCTCAACTATATCAAAAGTAGGAAAGCGGGTGAAAAAGAAATGATTTTCTCCAACCTCAGATAAGTAGATCCAATAATTTTACCATGCTAGAGATTCTTCTCTTGTCCACGGGCGAAGATAAAATGCCCGTATGGAACTCCTTTTTAATGGTCACCACATTGTAATTACTCTGTAAACCTCGTTTCTGCAAAACACCCTACGCTCGGCTCGGAATGAACCTATCTTACACTCTCGGCTATGGAAGATACTTATAATCTAAGGAAATTCAAAGTACAATTGATACAATTAAAGTCATTCTGATTTCGCAGGTATTTTTTCAGTAAATTCTGAATACGTGTTTTAATCTGAAATTATTAGTAACAGCTTTCTTATACGAATGCATGTGTCGTATAGGAATCAAAACAAACCTGAAGAGAACAATTGAAGAACTCGAGAATGAATGTGTTGAACTCAAATATGTCTCTTACAAAACAGTTTTTACTTAGTATAATGTAGATTTTTTAATTAATATATGTGGTAATCAGTTTTATTAATCTTTTTTACAGAGTTTTAATCATTCATATGTACATATATTCTAACAATTAGATCCTATATTGCAAGTATACAACGTACACACGCTTTAATATCATTGAAATAAACATATCTCGTTATAAAATGAATGCGCTTGATTTTCAAATAAGGAACAAGCAAGCTGAGAACCCTCTCAATGGATTTAAATTTAAATTACATGATATCCACTCAAACAATTCGTAAAATCTGAACTAGTGTTTGAATGCGACATAATTAATAACAACAAAATAATAGTAATGCATGTTTTGTTTAGGGATTTGGTAGCAAACCATAGGAAGAGAATCGTGGAATTAGAGAGAGAATGTGCAGAACTCAGGTATAGCTCTTTTTAGGAACTGTGTGTTTTTTAATTATTTTTTTACGTTTTTTTTACGTAATGTGCTTATGTTTCAGTCATATACAAAATACATTTTAAAGGACAATGAGAACCTGTATTGAAAGTCTAGAACATGAAGTCGACTTAATAACATTAAATGAAAAACAGCTTTTGTTGCCCTCAATGCGATCAATTTTCAAACCAGGAACAAAAACACTGACTTACCCTCTTAGGAGATGATTTTAATTTAGAAAATCAATGATATAATTTTCATTTTCAGAGAAAGTGGCGCTAGATGGAGTGAAGCTTTAGCAGAAAAAGTAAAAAAATTGATGGAAACACGAATGCAGTTGAAATATATGGAAGCATTAATTGAGTGAGTATACCTAGCAATATCATTATCTTATCTAAACATGAAAGCTTCAGAATTGATGGTATTTTGTCCTCCTTTTGATTGATTCGAAAGCACAACAGTTACAATTGTTCTTTATTATTTCTTCAACTTGTTACATTTTTAAGCGTTTGTCTACCTATTTAGTAATGTATTTGTCACAGTGCAGTTTAACTTATTTTGAGACCCGCTTAAAATCAGGTCCTCCGAATGAATTGATCTCGCGATGACGACCACATTACTTACTACATCACATAATTACATAAAATGACATCGATTTTTCTTAACAATTAACTATTATGACCCATGCGAAAAAGAAGCGAAAAGATAAATGAAAAGGGTTTTTTTAGTCGTAATAGTTGACGAATGTTGTCTTAAAAGAAAAGTAACTTACGCGATCTAGTTGAAATTTAGTTCGTTAAGAATTTTTGCACTTTACATACGAGTGATTAACACTTTTATGTGATTGCACAATTGTGATTTCCTGATAATGGTGAACATAAACACATTTCATATGATTGCGGTTATTACGGTTTCCAAATAATAATGGAAGAAATTGCGCAATTGTAGTTTCTAAGCAAAAACTTGCTTAAACAAACAGTTAAGCATGATTCAAGGTTTAATTTATTATGTGTTAATATGTGAATTAGGTGCTTTTCTTTTAAATATTTCCTTTTTTTAATTTCAAAGATTTATATAATGAAAATTACAAATTATGGCACTAATTGAAAAACATATTTTCGCAGCAAGAATGGCACACTATGGATTAATAATTTTGAGTAACGGAAACAGTGGTTCTAAGGAGATTATCACATTTCTTCATATGAAATATAAACCATTGATTTATTATGATACAATCTATTTGTTTGCCAATAATATGGAGGAGTCAATATATCAACACTTAAGTTAAGAAAAATTGGACAAAGTCGCAGAACAATTTAACTTTATTTGGAAGACATATTACACACTGCAAGCAATGATTTGTTACGTGTAACGAAAATGGATTGTGAGCAACAAAAATCAAACATATTTTACTATAGTGGAATAATTCAAAACGACATAAATAATTATATTTTGGACAGGCATGTTAAAAAGAAACATTTTATTAAAAAGGATAGGTTCTGGGCTCAAAAGGATGATAAAATCAGAGCAAATATATATATATAGAAATCGAATGAATAGATTATGAAAATAATATAAATAGTAATATGAAATAAGTCACGTTCTTAGACGTTCTTAGACGTGCTCTAGCAGTATTTCATCTGAATGTGTACATATCTTTCCTAGTTTCAATTGCTCGTTATTTTAATTCATACTGGTCACAACTCCAACTCAAATAAGACACTGGTAACATAATAACGATGTTTTTTTTTCAATACCTTGAACGAAAATGTTCTACTTGTGAGGTGCAAACATTCAGACGAAGTGACCCCACAACATTTCAATGAAATATTATGAGCCTTACTACACATTTGATTAACTGTACCAAGTAATATATGTGTATATCTAAATGGTTGAAACTAATTTTCAAATAAAGATAAGAATAATATAATAGCGTGATTTAAATTGGATTTGTTCATTTATGTTTTGTTATTCTATATTAACAATAAAACATTATCATAAATTGAAAAAGAGCTCTGTTGATAATGCTTATTTTAAGAAATGGCTAAATAATAGTTAGTACACCTATTTTACTATTTCAGCCTTTGATTTACAAAATTCTGTTATAATGAATATTTGTCAGTGCTTTATGGGGATTCTTCATAAATTTAATATCATAACTCAATTTGAAAAAAGAAAATCTCAGAAAAAAAATCATAATGTATCTACATCGGTGGGGGATGGTTCTTTACTTCCATTATTAGGGCTATTGTTGCATCAAACAATTTGTACACATGTTTCTTGAAAACGATATGTATAGAAAATGAATATGTTAAATCACAAAAAAACAATTGGCATGCATTAAAAGCTTTCAATTTCAAAATGCATGCAATATTTACATTTCTCAAATGGCTTTCAGGAACATTGAACATAGGGTTGATGCTGAAATCAGCAGTTGCTCTTATATAATATCATATTCCCAACCATTCTGTAGTCAGCTGTTTCAAACACAACAAATATATAAGTGAACTGCATATTGGTAGCTTTTTGGGTCTTCTATAAAAGAACTATTTCAGTGGACCATGGACGACTGCATTATTGGAATACCTTGACTATTGACATGAGTCATAACCATCCTGATATCCTTGGCTTTCCTGAAATTCATTAAGAAATTGATGTAACCCTGGAAAATGTGTAATGCAACTCGGATAAAGGATCTTTCACCAGTGACCATATATACAATTTTATTCACCAAGTCCAGAAAATATGCTAGAAAGATCATCAAAACTATGTTCTGAAACCTCGTCCATATCTTTGTTAGATTATAGCTCAACCCCTGTCTGCGTTTGGTCTTGTTCATTGATTTAGTAATAATCGTCAGTCAAATTTTGTAAAGAACGCCTCATAATCGACCAATTTCTTAATGTCATCATAATCATCAGAGTAAAGACTCGGTTAGAGGCACTATAATTTTCTGAGTCAGCTTTGGCACTCGTTTAAAAATCAATGTAAATGTTTTATAATTAAACACTGTATAGTTTGTTTCATTATCAATAAGAGCTGTCATACTCTCATTATTATTATTATTGATAAACTTTTATACGAAGAACGTTGATATTACGATACTTTGTTTGCATACAACATACAATTAATACGATATGTGTTTTGGAAAAACCATATTGAATAAACAGCATTGTAGTTTTTGATGATTTTTGTCGTACGTGTAAACATGTATTAAACAAATGATATTTATATGAAAACAATACCTATAAAATAAACCCTAACCCTGATATAGAGTAGTATCAAATGCTTATAAAAAAGAAGTATGGATGTTAACACATTTAAAAGTCTTATCATTTAATTATTATAACTTTAGGATATTAGTGGAAAATGATAAATAAACTTTGAAATAATCAACGATCAATGCTAGTGAAAAACAACTTCAACGCTTTAATACAACTTCATGTTTTTACATAATTTAATCAAATGTTTAGACTAGATTTGCATTTGTATTATAGAATTAGTAAGTCCTTACATCTATCATATTGTTAATGAAATTGCGGTATTTATCAATATGATTATACAATATAAGCCTACTGAAAAGCTTAGAGAAAATAGATGTTAGAATATTAACTTACTAGTCCAAAGACACCCATCTGGTAAAATCAAGAATCTAGACATAATGTGTGTGAAACACTAGAGATTCATAAACATAAAGACAAATTAAATGATAATTATCATACAATTTCTAGAACTTAACCCTGTTGTGACAAGTAAGATAAACAATTAAGAAATTAAAACGTTCTTGGGAAACCGAGATAACTGGACACCTTTGCTGTAAAATGAATAAAATGAATACACCCCTTTTTATTGGTAAAAGTTAGCTCCTTTTGCCGTTGGAAACATTTACAATGTTGTTGGCATGAATGTACCAAATGAACTTGAACCCCTTTACCTTAACAAAATGTAGTTAACTCAATATACTTCCATGTAAGGATTGGACCTTAACTTGAAAACTTAACCACATATTAAAAGGTACCTTTTAAGTTTGAAAAAATCACCATATATCACATTTGACCAAAATTGATTAAGGCACCTTTTACCTTTGAACAGATTTATAATCCATAGATACTTGTATCGTTGTTAATACTAGTTTGTCTTCGATTAAATTCGTTTGCAGTAATTTCATCCATTTTCAACGTCATTTTCTAAAAACAGTCCGTTTTTACTCAGTGTAGCACATTTTAAATAATCATGGATTTATTTCTAAATGCTTGCCAACAGCATACATACTTCTTTAAAATTTCCGATGTGTTTCCTACTTCCTTTAAATGCAGTAACTGAAATTACATATATTTTTCATGATAAATGAATTAACAAAATCTGTGTATTAAAGCATTTCACTGTCCAGGTCGCAATAGTTTTTATTCCTTTCATATTCCGTCTGATAAATTTTGTATTTTTCTCTTCTATTCTTCGTCATTTTTTTCATAACGTCGCTTTTTATGGTAACCTTTATTATTTTCTTTAAGAGAAGCTTAAGTTAAAATCCAAGTAGTTTACTAGCTATCCCTTCTATATTTATGATTTTTATTAAAGCGTATTATGAAGGTTCTCCATACCTTATTAGTTTATATATCCGTATATATATATATCAAGTAGCACAACTAAATTTAATATATTTGTTTATGAAGACATTATATTTTTTACTTTTTTTTTGGTTTAAATAATTTTGCATTCGATTTTTTGGGGGAATTAATAAAGTTGTTCTAAATTTGCCTTGTCTTTCAATAATGCCCATTTTCTTTTAAGCATAACATAAATTGCTGCAGAAATGAAGCCAGCAGCTGCTACATTAACTGGTAAAGCTGGTACAAAAATTAAAATGGATCAAAGCATCAAATTTAACCGCTGATAACTTTTAAAGTTGTGCTAATAGTTTCGTATTCTATTTAAAATATGTTATTGAAGTATTTGTATTTTAAAGGTAGAACTGGTATAGACAATTAAGTTGAGACATTTGAGGCGTGCGCATCTCTTAATAGTTATTTGAAACCACAACTACACAATCATATAAAAAGTGTTTATCATTCGCTTGTATAGTACAACTTAGTACTTACTTTTCCTCTAGGTCGTCCACATATCCTGTAATATAACAGAAAATGGAATTCTAAATAAGAGATTAGTAAGATCATTTTAATTAGAAGTAAGAAATGTGTTTGTCACAGCGGGGTTAATTCATTTTGGGGATGACAAACTACTCGGTCAATACCAATCACATAATACATAGGTGTATTAAAGTATTGTATTAATTATCTATTACGTATTGTTCGACATTTTGGTAAAAACACTTCGAATAACTTACCTTAATTTTATACAGTATTTGAAGCCTGTTTATCGCCGATTCATTCATTGTGTCTGCTTTCCTGGACTTGACTTTGCTGATTTTGACATGCATCCTTTAGTGACATTGCACATACTTATGAATAAAGTGCTGCACAGTCTAAGGAAGCATGTATTTCGTCTCTTCGTCTTTATTTCGTCAAACGTGAACTAAAACGATAACAAGCTCAGCTTCGTCGTCCATTTTTCGGTGTACACAAGTATTATAGTCGTAAAAACCACCAACAAGTAAGATAAAACTGTTATATCAAACCGTACATAGTGGTTGAAGAATTTAATAGTAATTCCAAATAGTTTAACCAAAGCACAATTGGTTTTTTCAAAACAGTCGGAAAACGAAAGATAAAATGGCTTCACTTTAAAATAAATCCAGCAACATTCTCATATTAGGCGAGTTTCAACAACCAATGAAAATGGTCTATTTCTCAAATCCTATATTTGGCGAGTTTTGTAGCCATCCAAAAAAAAACAAAAAAACTCCTATTTGCAGAGTTTTGTTGATATTGGCCGAGTTTGCTCGATATTGGCCGAGGTTTGGAATATATTGTCTTCAATTGTCTGGTATCGGCACCGCGTATCGCGTCAAATACGTAATAGTGATTAATAATGGGTAATTTTGCCGAATGTACATTTGAATGTACATTTTCCGTACAAATTAACAAACATAATTTTATTCCGATATAAACAGGCTTTTTTCCATTATTTATAGAATCTGCACGATACGATAAGTCCAAGCAATTTTTAGAAATAAATATATCTAGATATAAGCTATTGGCTATAACCATATTTTGGCCGCTGTACACCATGCATGTACATAGGGTGTATTATGATAGGACTCTTTTCTGGTGACCTGTATCACGTCCAGTTCGGTGTGTAAACACGTATCCGTCGAGACCATGTGTGTACTAGACTCAGTCTCATGTTAATCAAAAATGTATTTCCACGATACACATTAATGTTACTTTATTTAGAATAATCGATATAAATCATAAAAGAGTGAAGTAGGACTACTTCAACATTGTTTACAACTTTAATATTAGTAACTTAGGGTCTCAACATACATTTTACGATATAAGACACCACAGGGAAAAGACAATTTTACAGACCCATAACAAGAAACATTTATGATCATCAATAAATAAAGACAGAGTACACTTTATTTAAAATGTTTATATCGTTATGTCATGGCCTTTCAGCATTTATGCGGAACTTGAGTTAAATGAGTGTTTTATTTGTTTATGGTTAAGGCACAGGTATCAACAGGATTAAACACGAATCAACATTAGCAGTAAAAACTTAAGCTGAATCGGAGCACACTTAAAGACACGAGGAAGGTTTTGCAACGACCGACGGCATTTATATATTTAATGAATGAATTCAAGTTCAATCTGGAAAAATAAAATAATTGCCTCATCTTCTCACTTTTTAATTTTATAAATTTCAAAGTAACACAGCTGTTTTCCATGTCAAATGTTGCATCGGCATGACTCTGTCCCTTAATCTGATGTGCTCTATTTCACAGAAAGTACAAAAATAACATAGAAGAACTTGAACGGGAAATATCGTGAGTAAATAATTGTTGTTTTACGACCAATTTGTTCATTGACAATCTGAATCTCATAAAAGTCTAATACGAAGAGGTGTCTACATAATTTGACAAGTGTAAATGTTCGTTTAAAAAATTATGATAAAAAATAACGAAGTGGGTCAATGAGTCGGCTGTTCTTTCTTTTTATATATTTTCAAATTAAAAACTTGACACTTAATGAGTTTAAATCCAAACTAGGAATCTAATATAATAACCTCATCTCCTCACTATTCTAGTCTATTCTAGTCACTAATATGATGTGCTCTATTTCACAGAAAGTCCAAAAATAGAACAGAGGAACTTGAACGGGAAAATTCGTGAGTAATTTTTTCCTGTTTTGCGACCAATTTGTTCATTTCAAAAATAATGTTAAAACAATTGCAAAGTGGGTCAATGCGTTAAGAATGTCTCTACATATCTGTTCTTTGTCTTGATTTATTCATAAGAAGGACAAAATATCCATTGAGTCAACAAACAGTTAACATTCTGCCCACATGTTTGTTTTAATAGTCGGCTGTTTTTTACTTCTAGATTTAAATTAAAGATTTGACAATTAAACGTATGGAACTAGTGATCATAACGATTAAGGCTTTGTTTCAAAATAATTACAGCGACCTAATAAAGGAGGTCTGGAAGCAAGTACAAAGAGCCGACAGGTATGCTTTTTTAACATGAAGTTCTCAACAATAGAATATGAATTCATGTTTTTCGGTTGTTTATTAAACTGAAATAAACGTATCAATTTTCCGTGGGTTTTGCAATATGCTTTTAACATTTACAATAATGGAAGTGTTAATTCGTCAGAAAAATGGTCTGTGTGTATTTTATAACGATTAAAGGTGTTCATGAACGATGGTTTGAACATTGGTTGCCTAGTAACCATGTACGGATTAATTTGAAAGGGTTTGATGTACAGTACGATATAAAGCCAACCAAATTTATATTTAGTTTCTCATGTTTTTGCCAAAACAATTGAAGCGATCAATTATTTTTCCTTATAATCACTATAGATAAGTAAGATTGTTCGATGGAATTGCCCTTAAGCGCATTTGAATGCAATCTTGAAATGAACCTCTAATGGACATTGGGAAAATGTGGGAACATATTTTCTTTATTCATCCGTCTTCAGTACACACATTATACGGATAAATCAAATTGCTTATATAATTAAAACAAATTTAAGAATGCCGATCCTTCACAAAAAAAAGAATAATCCTGCTTACAAGAAAAAGTTTGAAACGACTTATTTAAATCTACCTAAATCACTTCAACATCATTTGCAATTGTATTTAGACATTCAAAGGATTGATTTCGGATGTGTTAGAAAGCATGTTTTACACTGGTATCATCAAACTCCATTTACATTTAAATTTCTTGACTTAGTTTCGTTTTCATTATCACAATTAATGAAATGGTATGTGTTAATCCGGACCAGTATTTATATCGCTATTTGTGACCAAATATTTGTTTGATACAGTTGTTTTTGCAGAATTGGTTCAAACGTGACTTGAATATATCTTTTTGGAACAAACAATGTACTATTTTCTGTGAAGTAAAGCTGTCATCTTCAGCAACGACGTAAGGAAAACATATGGTTACTTGTATTAAGTTTAGGCTACTGAGCTTGTTTCTGTAGTTTATCAAATAAGTATTCAATCAAATACTACATAGTTGAGTCATTGCTCATAATCCCGATTTCCATCCAAAAAGAATCACTAACAACGCAATATTATAGCTACCAATGTCAGGTACATTTGCTTTACTGCATACTTATTAATTCAATAAATGATCCTTTAGTGCATAAGACGTCGAACAGTTACTTCAAGCATGGCCAAAACACATTGACTGTCAAAAATAAGATTTAATTTCCAAAATTCGAGCCACATTGTTAATACCGGAAGCCGCCATTTTGATTTAATTTATTTTTCAGCTTTTTATAAAAAAAAAACAATCTCGGTAAGCTATCAAAATATAAGTGCGGGCGCACAAAAAATAATTGTTTTCTGACAATTTCAAAAAATTAGAAGCGGTAAATCCTCGGAACAAAACATAAATTTTGAGTAGCATAACGTTTAAAACATAGCATACATTCTTATATAAGATAAGCGTAACATTTAAGCTGTTAAATATATTGATGTTTGTGCTTTCGGCACAACATACGCATCTGAAATATTTGCGCTAAGGAAACAAATTTAATTTACAATCGGCAACGATTGGTGAAGTAGTTAGATAGACTTATCCATTTATAATAAATGATGCGTAATCATTTAAATATGAATAGTGTCTTTAAAAGATTCGCGAAAGTTTATCTCATGTTAATTGCAAAAAGAAGATTAAGCCAAACTAAATAATGTTTCTTCTTTTTTAATTTGTTGTAATATTTCTTAATATGTTATCACTTTAAAAAAAAAAATAGTATTCCGCTTATTTTATTTGAGGTGTCATTCTATTAATTAAGTAAACTTAGCTCATTGAATTGAACATTGAAATTCATTTCAACAACATGAACACTAGGACGAAGACATAATAAAAACAATCTTAAGCCAACCTGGAATTGTCTTCAAGTCTCAATTTTGAAATCACGACAACTACACAAAGAATTTGTCAATGTAAGGTTTATGCAATTACATACAACACTTTAGAGCTAATGTTAGTGTATAGAAACTTAAGCGTATGTTTACTTTTGATTATACTTAATATAATCGCTCTTTCGCTAAGTGTGAATATTCGACAATAGTTTTTGAAAACAAATCAAGGACTTTTCTCTTAAACATTGTCGTGAAAGATTTAACGTTGACAACGCCATCATTATTACATGCATAGTTGAAATTCAATGTGTGAAGATACAAAATGTACATATTATAGCGAAATTGAAGGCTGATGAATTCTGACTAGCAATGGCATTACAAACTAGTTTTATCCTAAGAGAAAATACATATTATTCTTTTAAATATGTTCTTACTTCGTCGACAGTTTTGTTTAAAATACCTCTTCTTTGTTTGTGAATGAACTATACACTACGATTACACAGATCTACTTTTCTGCGGTCGTTATATCACACAAGCGCACACGCAACCAAACAGGCATATGCATAAGCCCAAAAACACAATCACACAAGCCCTAAACGACAAACGCGCGCAAGCACCTCCAACTAGTCTTCGATATACAAAATGAGGCAACGACGTTTTGACACTATGCAATAAAACGCGTTTAAAAATCAGTCTTTATAGCACGTTTAAATATATTGATGATATTCTAAGTTTAAATAATCCTGTGTTTACAGATAACATTCATTCGATATACCCTTCACAATTGCAACTTAATAAATCTAATACATCCGTTTTAAAAGCATCCTATTTAGATTTGCAACTAGAAGTAAAGGAAGATATATTGAGCATCAATCTTTATGATAAACGTAATGATTTTAATTTTAAAATAATTAATTACCCTTCTTTAAATGGTGATGTTCCTATTTCACTATCGTATGGTGTTTTTTTTTGCACAGTTGATACGATTTGCTAGAATATGTACAGATGTAAAAAAATCAGCTCTCGCAGTAAACTTATGACGCAAAAACTTCTAAAACAGGGTTTCCGATATTTTAAATTAAGGAAAACTTTCTCTAAATATGTTAATGGTCATTATAATCTGATACCAAAGTAAAATAGTAGTCTTAAATCGCTCATTGCTGATAGTATTGCTCATCCCTATTTTTATGGTGATGTTTTAAAGAAAATTCGTAAAATTAAAATGTTTCCAGCAGGCAGTTGGGCAGATAGACTTAATGAATTACTTGGATTTTATTCAAACCGTGGATATAAAGGCAATAATTTGAAGAGCACTTGCCTTCTTGTATTTGAAGATGAATATCTAAAACAAAATATTGGGTTGAACATAGCATCCTTTCATAACTAAATTTTCAGTGCTTTGATTTTTATGAAGAATTTGCTATTTCATGTTATCTTTAAAACCGTTTTTGGCGGACACGTGTTGACTGACTCCGAGTGTTTTGGCTGTGACTTAAATTCCTTCAAATATTTTACGTTTTCAAATCATTTGGAAAGAGAGAATAGCATATACTAGTCGCTTTTATTTTTAATAATGTTATTTTTTTTAATTTGTTTCCAGTTTTAGTACAATGATGCTTTTTAATATGAAACTCTATGATCACACAGTTTTAAACCTTTTAAGGCAGACTGTGTGTGAAGCTTTTGGTTTCTAACGATGACTGCATCGTATGTTTGAAAAGTATTTGCTTTAGGTGCTCAGAATTGTTTCCCTCCGTCTACAGATAATCATTGAAGTACTTGGAGTTTACCTTTTCGTTTATTATTATTATTTGTTTTATTTATAAGTTTCCTCAAGTAAATGCATACTTTGATCAGATTTAACTTTTTCGTTTTATCTTTATTAAGGATTGTTGGGATAAGAGTGAGGTTTGTGCACACAAACTGGTTTAAACCCCCAGTAAATTTACATGTTACTGACCGTTCCAAGGCGGTACCTAACAATTCTTGATAAACATACCAATTATTGCCCATTGCCACTAAACCGGGTTTATGTTTAAACTTTTTGCTACTGAGCATGTTTCTGTAGCTTTTTGCATATATATTTGTCTAGTTCCTTTGCTATATCAATTTGAATAGCTTTCCAATAATTGTACATACACATAAATAGCCTTTTTGTTTTCGCCACGTAATTACGGCCTTGATTTGTAAAAAAAGGCACCTGTAAAGCAACAGAATGCAATGGCTCTCTTTGGCTTTTGTCCATTTGTTTTATTTTTTGCCAAGGTTCAATACTCTGTAAAGATACTTCTATTTTTAATTCTTATTTTTTGTTTTGAGCATTCTGTTTCACAATTAAAACTTTCTTCTTTTGTATCTATTTGTCAGTGTGTATGAGTACATCTACACAACATGATGCAAAACACAGTTCGTAAGATAGCAACTTTGTCTGTTAAAATCATTTTACAATTCGTTCCTTTAAAGCACGTCAGCGTTTTTAATAAGTAACTTTCACTTCATTAAAAACTGTAAAATCATATGTTATCGAAACAATGACTATTTCAACGTATACTTTAAAATATAAACTTCCACAATGAATATCATATCAATTGCTTAATAAGCCATTTTTTTCATTTGATGATTCCAACTTATCTAAAATACAAAGAACATTCCTTATCAATGCAACTGAAGATGGTTAATTTTCTTCTTCGGAACGAAAAACATGTCTTAAAAATATAATAAGTGACCACTTGGTTTACATTTGTATTAATATTTAGGGATTGAGCAAGAAATAGATACTAAATGTTTGTTATTTCTACACGCACTGTTGAAGATCATTGAATGACTTATAATTAATAATATGTTGTGAATTCGTTTGTTTCAGGCAAGAAGAAACCATTCATACGCTGAGGGATGAAAACACCAGGTGATTAATGTTTAACGACAACACATATCAATTTTATCAATTGCTTTATTATTTATGATAAAATGACCTTTCTGTTTAGAACACTTACAACGCAATATTATTGACTTATCCATTCATAATAAATGATGCGTCATCATTTAAATATGAATAGTGTCTTTAAAAGATTCGCGAAAGTTTATCTCATGTTAATTGCAAAAAGAAGATTAAGCCAAACTAAATAGTGTTTCTTCTTTTTTAATTTGTTGTAAGGAGAGTTTGGAAGGAGAGAATAGCATATACTAGTCGCTTTTATTTTTAATAATGTTTTTTTTTTTTAATTTGTTTCCAGTTTTAGTACAATGATGCTTTTTAATATGAAACTCTATGATCACACAGTTTTAAATCTTTTAAGGCAGACTGTGTGTGAAGCTTTTGGTTTCTAACGATGACTGCATCGTATGTTTGAAAAGTATTTGCTTTAGGTGCTCAGAATTGTTTCCCTCCGTCTACAGATAATCATTGAAGTACTTGGAGTTTACCTTTTCGTTTATTATTATTATTTGTTTTATTTATAAGTTTCCTCAAGTTAATGCATACTTTGATAAGATTTATCTTTTGCGTTTTATCTTTATTAAAAATTGTTGGGATAAGAGTGAGGTTTGTGCACATAAACTGGTTTAAACCCCCAGTAAATTTACATTTTACTGACCGTTCCAAGGCGGTACTTAACAATTCTTGATAAACATACCAATTATTGCCCATTGCCACTAAACCGGGTTTATGTTTAAACTTTTTGCTACTGAGCATGTTTCTGTAGCTTTTTGCATATATATTTGTCTAGTTCCTTTGCTATATCAATTTGAATAGCTTTCCAATAATTGTACATACACATAAATAGCCTTTTTGTTTTCGCCACGTAATTACGGCCTTGATTTGTAAAAAAGGCACCTGTAAAGCAACAGAATGCAATGGCTCTCTTTGCCTTTTGTCCATTTGTTTTATTTTTTGCAAAGGTTCAATACTCTGTAAAGATACTTCTATTTTTAATTCTTAATTTTTTGTTTTGAGCATTCTGTTTCGCAATCAAAACTTTCTTCTTTTGTATCTATTTGTCAGTGTGTATGAGTACATCTACACAACATGATGCAAAACACAGTTCATAAGATAGCAACTTTGTCTGTTAAAATCATTTTACAATTCGTTCCTTTAAAGCACGTCAGCGTTTTTAATAAGTAACTTTCACTTCATTAAAAACTGTTATCGAAACAATGACTATTTCAACGTATACTTTAAAATATTAACTTCCACAATGAATATCATATTAATTGCTTAAAATTAATAAGACATTTGTTTTCATTTGAACAATAAAGATTGGTTGATGATTCCAACTTATCTAAAATACAAAGGACATTCCTTATCATTGCAACTGAAGATGGTTAATTTTCTTCTTCGGAACGAAGTACATGTCTTAAAAATATAATAAGTGACCACTTGGTTTACATTTGTATTAATATTTAGGGATTGAGCAAGAAATAGATACTAAATGTTTGTTATTTCTACACGCACTGTTGAAGATCATTGAATGACTTATAATTAATAATATGTTGTGAATTCGTTTGTTTCAGGCAAGAAGAAACCATTCATACGCTGAGGGATGAAAACACCAGGTGATTAATGTTTAACGACAACACATATCAATTTTATCAATTGCTTTATTATTTGTGGTAAATTTACCTGTCTGTTTAGAAAACTAACAACGCAGTATTATGCATATACCCGAATACGTCTTAAAATGTGATCATAAATGTTATTTGAACTTTATTTCATTTAGAAATTGATGTGCACAATTAACAACGTTTATAACCCTTTATATTGCCATTAAACATGTTGTAAAAATATCATCATACGATGTTTTGAAGCTAAATATAAATATATATCTCTTATAATGCATCCCTCATTTTCAATGGATTTAAAGATTAGGTCTAATCATTCGCTGCCTTTATTTCTTTAATCATAAGGACCTTACTTCATGTCATCTAACTATTACTAACACCCGACATTAAAACAGTTCCTAAATGCGTCTTAATACAAACAATAAAAATACGCCTCATCGAAGCCAGCACCCACTAGAAAACATTTGACACAACTCATTCACACTGATAAACCTTAAATACTTAATAACCTTTCTCTTTTGATAATATAATCTCCTGTCAGGTTTCCGCGATATTCGCCTTTCAAAAGTATCTATCTGTCAATGTGTATGAGTACATCTAAACAAAATGATGCAAAATATTCTTTGTAAGATAACAACTTTGTTTGTTAAAATCAATTTACAATCCGTTCCTTCAAAGCACGTGAGTGATTTCAATAAGCAACTTTCACTACATTAAAAACTGTAAAAGCATATGTTAACGAAACAATGACTGTTTCAACGTATATTTTGAAATGTGAAATTCCACAATGAATATCGTGTAAATTGCTTTAAATGATATGGCATTTTTTTATTTGAACAATTAAGATTGGTATATGATTCCAACGTATCTAAACTTCGAAGGACATTCTTTATCAATGCAACTGAAGATGGATATTGTTCTGCTGCGAACGATGTGTTAAAATTATAATTAGTGACCACTTGGTTTACATCTGTATGCATACTTAGGGATTGTGCAAGAAATAGATACTAAATGTCTGTTATTTCGTTGAAGATCATTGAATCACTAATAGTTAATAACATGTTGTGAATTCGTTTGTTACAGGCAAGAAGAAACCATTCATACGCTGAGGAAGGAGAATACCAGGTGATTTATGTTTAACGACAACACATATCAATTTTATCAATTGCTTTATTATTTGTGATAAAATGACCTGTCTGCAATTAGGACATGAACATGATAAAATTACAAATATGAAACATGTAAAAAAAAAGTTGTATCAGTTATTGAATGATCTGAACACACAGAACTATGCATTATATTATACAAATATCTAAACACTGTGCACGCCATCGTTTGGAAATTGGATCAGAACATGACTATTGTTCAATCTATTTGTTCACACTAAATATGAGACACATGTAATCCTACTACATTATAGAGAGTTACTTGAAAAAATCATGATTAACAATTATTAATTAAAGACAAATCGCAAATCCTCCCTAGTACCCATTAAATCCATAAATGTAAATAAATGCATTATTTCAAATGATTTACTCCAGATACAAGGTACGAAATGCTAAACAAAAGGACGAGTATTGTCGATTATATAGCTGGAGAGAATTACACATCTCCCTTGAAACGCCTTCAGAAACATATATAAGTATTAACCCGCATCGTAATACGTCGTTGCTGAGGGATAATGAGCGACTAGGGGAAAACCCAAATGTGATTATACCGTTATTCGGTCTCAATGTGGAAGCTATCGATGAATGGTACAACACAATTGAAGTCAGAAATGAACAAAGGACAAATGATTACAGTCTGGTGGCAGCTGCATTAATCAAAGGATCAGACTTCTTTGAAGGTTACTTTGCATGTTGCAAAGATACCACTGATCGACACTTGATATACAAAGCTGCTAGCGAGTATACAAAGAAGCAAAGAAGATAACCTTTGTAAACGGCTAAAAATGAGGCAAATATTTCGAGAACAAAAACAATCTCGTAGTTCAACTAATAAATGCTTTCACTCACTGAAATTAGCTGTTAAATGAAGGGTTTGAATAATGAACGAAAATGTGCAATATTTAGGATATATGTTATAGTAGACAATTATTATTATATCGTTTGAACCGATGCAGTGTGTTTTAAAGTAAAATTAAGTATTACAGACACCGAGCGCTAGTTTGTGATTTACTGTACGTTTGTTTGGTACTTGTTATTTTGATAGTCGGATGGACAGCAACAGCGACCAATGGTATGAAATGGTATAACTAACTGATTCAACGATGTTAAATAATAAAAGGAATATTTCGTGTACCTTTACACGTATCGGTTGGTGTTAAATTACACCGATTGATAATCCAATGTATGATTTTTTGCTTTCGCAAATCATCAAAACAACATCTGGGAAGTATGCAATAAGGTAACTGTAATGATAAAGATTATGTTATAGTAATTCAAATCATAGTTTATCATTTTTTAATCTCATTGAAATAGATGTCATAACATTGATACGCTCACAATAAAAGTTCACAGAACTTATAGGTTTTTTCGTTTGTTGTACTTTGACCATCATAAATAAACACATTTGGTAAAGTTTGTTCCTAAATTTTTTTTTTTAAATAGACACTTCAATATAATGACCATTGAAGCGGTAATCACTGGCTACTTGAAAGTTGTGAACGTTATCAAATTTGCATAAGCAGTTACAATTTATCTAATTAAAAAAAACCCAGAAGACATGCATGTTTAGTTATTTAATGTAGCAATTTCTAATGAATAGTTTAAGAACATTAAATGTTGCTGAGTTGTTGACTTGCATATATCGCTAGTGTACATCAGATCGAAATATTTTAACGTTCGAAAGCAAAAAAAAACAGGTTAATATATGTCAACACATATAATGTTATTAATATAATAATTTCATTATTAAGTGAGAACAATGTAAAAAAACAATAAAGTACATTAATATCGAAAATGCGTGTTATATCCTCAGCAAAAATCATTTTACCCGCAAAAACACTAAACAGTAAAAATAAAACAACATTTATAATCAGTTAAATCAAAATCAAAATCATTTAAAAAACACAATTTCATAAAAACATATAGCGTTTGTTCGATATATCTTAATCTTCCTCAATAATTAAGCACATTAGTTTTTGAACTTAGTTTAGACAAAGATTTAGACATAGTCCGATAAAGTGTAAAACTTGTGGAAAAGCTTTTCAGCAAAACAGTTAACATTTATCAACAATTTCATTTAACGTAAGTTATTGTTACTTTTATGATTTATTTTGCCTTTTTGTTCACTGAGTTTAATTCTATTTTTGTCATATGTGAAGGAAACAAACAATGTATCATTTGTCTTGATGCGTTTGATAAGTATTGTAGGTTATATTTGATTGATAGTTTATGTTCATGTATGCACATTTCGTGAATTATGGGTAACAATATCATCAGGAATACATACTGAAGAGAATGTGGTTGTCAGCTTATTTATTTTGTACAAACGCACAGTTATGAATTAGTCGTCATGTTAATTACAAATGAGTGTTGACTTAGTGTCGTTGTGCCTAGGTTTGAGTTGAGGTGAGTTTAACAGTTGAAATTCTGTGGCGGTAACGTCCAATGGATGGTTCGAGTTTCTTTGGTATATGTGAGAGGGAAGTTTTATAGCCTCAATATTTGTATTCTTAATTATTGCAGTCGTCGCTATGACTTTCACTTCAGTATATATAATTTTGGGGACTATGAATTGCTGATTAATAGAGCAAGATATACCCCTGTTTCTGTTTTGAGTTTCAGTATATTTGTGATCAAATTTTCCATGGTAGTAAAGTCGGCTAACGATTGGCAATGTCTGTGCAAAACAAGTATCGATATCTTGCAAGCGACGCTTGTCCTCAACGAAATCGATAAAGCTTAGTGTGTATAATAGATATTCTTCCGCAGATGTCGTAACAAATGTATGTCAAGACTTACCACGATATTTGTAAATCTTAAGACTCGTAGCAAAGAAAACTATATTATAAGAACTTAAGACCCTTATTTAGTGATATAAGTTGAAATACAGGATTACCCTACTTTATGTGTAAGGCAAACGGCTAATATGACAACTGTCAAATGTGGTAATTGTTAAGAAATGGGTTGCGAAATATTTGATTACAAGAATATATGTGGTCATGAGTTTCGATTGATCTATCTTTTTATAATACAAGGTATGTTTTACATTTTTTAAAAACGAACTTCTTTTTTCTTTCCGCCTAGTTATCAGGATAGCATGACCTAGAGTTGTTTACAACTTATGTATTTGTGATAAAATTATCTACCACACTTTTATCAAATTTTATCGCTGATAACTTTGTTACACTGAGATAAAAATCGTTCGTATATTAGTAAATATGATGACCTGCGTGTGGAAGTTACATAAACTATAGGAAATATGAAACATATTGAGGTAATTTACAATTATGCATGTTTATCATACTGCTAATTGACGTACCTTTATGTTAAGTTCCTTTTTCCATTTTCATACCGTTTTAAAAAAGTGTATATTAATGCAATAAAAGGATGACATTACGAAATAAATAATTGTGCCGCACTCTGAGATTTTGGGTCCAAATGAGGTAACCTCGTTTTCGAGAAAATCAACTTCAAACCTTACGTCACACAAATAAATTTTATTTCCAATTTTGCTGACTTGTCAGATAGTTTATATATTACAAATAGTTTTATTTGACCTTTTTCTTCAAGGTTTTATCAAATAATTTCCCATGTACCTGCATTTCAATGCTGTTATCTCTCTTTGTTTCCGATTGCTCATCACCTCAATTTTTCGCAAGATAAACAATATGTTTAAAGGCTTACGCGAGTTTATTGACCATAAACAAAAACATTTGGCAGAATTTATGGAATAAAACGACGGTAAGTACATGTTTTCATATTTATAAATTTAACCCATCAGGGGTATACTTATATTATCCACTGATAGTTTTACATTGCTGAAGTGCAAAATAAATTTGAACCGGAAGTCAAAATGGCGGAGATTGTAAAATGCCAACAATGATGTCCAGACGTGTTTTATGTTAAGTCATGCAGTGTATCGTTATTTACAACATTACTAATATATATTTGTTATATGACGCTAATCTGGCTAATGATCTTCAAATTGTTGATTGATTCTATTTTTGGAAATGTTGCCAATGTTGACCTTTCTGACACAGAAGGCAACAAAGTTCAGTCCCGACCGGCACTTGACAGAATGTACACTTAAATTATATTGATATGATTGTTTTGTTCAAAATTTGTTTTAACCTAATATAACTTAATGCAGGTCAAATGTTGATCATCCAATGCAGAGTATTCCACAATGCAGAGATGCGTGCAATGGAAGAAGTGGCAGACACTATCAGAAGTTATCCCATGTCATCACAATATCCCTCAGCTTTTTGAAAACCCAGCCAAGTCGGTGACCCAGCCAATTCGATGGACTTCTTTAAGAACCTATTGAATCAAACACCAGGACTGACCAAACACCACCATTTTAGGTCAAGACACCTTCATGATCTTAAGTTTGGATGATACAAAATCATTGTTATAGAGGTCATGAGCTTAAAGGGTTTATACAGAACAGAATGATTTTTGATCATTTAAGGTAATAGATGATATATATTATCAGAATTGCTTTTGATTACAATTTTATTAAATGGCTGTGTAGTCATAATAAATGCTAATTGAATTAGTAATATTTAAAAATGTGAACATATTCTTTTTTACATTATTATACATTTATTTTGGGTCACTTGTCTTTCAGGATCACTAATAGCCATCAAGGTACAATGTTTGTTGGGAATTTGTTGACAATCCAGATGTTTCCCTGTCTGCAGTGGTGAAATGCCAGTGAAAAAGAAATCAAGGAACTTCATGCAAAAAGGTCTTTGCATCTGTAATAGGAGATCACTCCTCTGTACAGCAACAGTCCGTTATATTCTAAGCAAATCGTTTCCAGACCATCTAGTGGTGTTAGAAATAGTGTTCTGACATATTTTCACATCTTTTTGCACTGATAAACCAATTCAGTCCCTATTTGGGCAGATGCTGCTGTTTTGATGTGATAAAATGTAAGTTTACATGAGCACATGATGTAAACAAGTCTTCGTTTTTATTTGTTCGTTGTTTAAATGATGTATGAAATATTCAATAAAGTTGACAGTATGTAGTTTACATAATGTTAGAAGTAATATATTTATAAAAAACAAGAAATAAAATAATGATAAGTTGTGAGCAATTTTTTTAAGAAACCAAACTAAATTATTTTGTAGGGCTTTTAAAACAACTTAATTACTAATGAAATTTTTGTTTTGTAAATGCTTTGAGTAAAAATAAATATATACTCACCACTGGAAACCTAATAGAGAGGATAAAGTAAATACTTATATTTATTAATATTGGTTTTATCGCATTTGGCACTGTCATATAATTATTCGAATATAGTTCATAATAATAACCAACCTTTTTGGGGGGTTATGAAAACGGGAGGGGGGAGGGGGCACCGGTGTAAATCATACATTGTCAGAAGAGTTAGTTATAGGTTATTGATGTTGCTTCGGTTTCATTGTTGTCCACATAATGATTCTAGCTTCATAGATATTATGATAAATGTCAACTTCTTATTTTAAATTAAAAAAAAACTTAACATCTCATCGGAGTGAAAGTTTGCCTTTAACAAAAAAATAATGCCTCGTTCCAAACTTGAAGCTGCAAAGTTAAATGATTTATTTAATATTATTACATGTTTCACATGTTTGAAGTTTCCTTCATTTTTTCATTTATTATTGGGATCCTTGAACCAAATTTGTTATTTCAGGGACATGAACTTTTGTGCATTTGCCCTATATATAATAAATAATTTATAATTAAAAACTGATTTTTATGAAAAAACAACATTGTTTTCTACGAACTATAAGGAATACCATTGTCATGGCAACCATTTTTGTATTCTGTTGTCACAAGAGGCTAACAATTGTAACTTATCATTTTAAGTTTAATATACTTACATCTTATTCAAAGTAAATATTGCCTTTTTCAGAAATGTTGCCTTGGTTCAAACTTGGAAATGAAAAGTTGAATGCTCTATTTTTTCCTTAGTTTGTGTTTAACATGTTTGACGTCTCCTTCATTCTTTTATTAACCAGTACAATAATGGGATGCTTGAAACACTATTTCTTTTTTTTTTCTATTTCAGATGTTAAAACAAGTATGACATAACTAAAAGGGTGAACACACATCTAAGTAGTATATACATACATATACATACACATACATACACATACACATATATACATATATACACATACATATACATATATATACATACATACATATATATATATATATATATACACACACATATATACACATACACACACATATACATATATCTATATATATAAACAAAGCAAAGAGGTGAAAAAAGTAAAGAAAATATAAACACTATGTTCTTGTACAAAGTATATAAGTTTTTACTGTTTTTAAAACGTATGTGGTCTAGATAAACAATTTTACAACTGACCAATTTTTAAGTTCTGTTTCATTAATATTTGATTTTTCATAAATATTCCAAGCAAATTTTAAACTACTCTTTAAACCAATAAAGGATGGTCTTATTTTTCTCCTTTTACAGAGATATATGTATTTTTTAATTTCATAACTAAGTATATTATATTTAATTGAATTTTTACAAGTGGTTCCCAACAAAAATGTCTGGCAATTTAATGGGAAAAAACATTTATGGCTGATAAAAACTCTTTAACACAGTTTATTAAGGTTTGAATAATCTCACAATTCCAGAATATATGAATCAAGGTTTCCTCTTCAGACAAACAAAATGTACATAATCTATCATTAACAATATTCATTTCAAACAAAAGTGAGTTTGTAGCTAAAATCCTATGTATGATTCTTGTTTGAAACCATTGAATATATGTATCTCTTGTAATACTAAATACCAATCCATAGATCTTTTTCCAATTTACATCCTGGAAAACAATATCCCATTTAGCCTGACATGTTGGAGTATCCTTATTTTTTATCAATTCATTATAAACTTTTTTACTTCCTTTGGTTTCAAGCAAAATATCCTTAACATAACATGACATTGATGGGTTTTGAGTTCTATCATTATTACTAAATGTAATTTTACATGTTTTAATGTAGTTCTTAACAACTCTAATTAAACCTTCAAACAATATGAAATTTATATTTGTCCCTGTACAATTCTTTAAGTATCTCTTTGTTACAAATGTGCCTGTATCATCAACAATATCTTTAATAAAACGTATTCCTCTATTATAAAGACTTTTGACAAAAATACCTTTATTACCAATCTTCAAATGATGGTTGTAAAACAAAGGTGTATCTAGTATACTCTCAACAGTATCAGTGGATAATTTATCAATGTAGCTATTAAATATGTTTAGTAAATCAATCCAAAAATTATTTTTTAATTTCTTTATTATACTTTCAGCAAACAATTTTCCTGTATTAAATACTTTACAGACATCAAACAATGAGTTCATTAACACATAACATTTTCCTTCACTATTCACAAATTTTCTAAGCCAAGAGAGTTTTAAGCTATTACAATATGCTACAACATCTATCATTTTTAGACCTCCATTACTGTACTCTTTTACTAAAACAGAGTTTTTTATCTTATGGGGTCCATCCCAAATGAAATAATAGAACATATTTATGATTTTATTGAACACATGTGTACATTGGGTTTGGCAATGACATAAAAAGATGTGTAAAATGGGTTATAACAATGATTTTACAACAGTGATCTTTCCAATTGGAGGTAACTTCCTTCTTTTCCAATAACTGATACATATCTTCACCTTTTCTAGTTTGCTAGTAAAATTTAATTCTATCATTTAAGATCTACATCAAAAATTAAACCTAATAATTTAAACTGTGTAGCTCCCCAGATCAATTTATATTTTGTTTTAATTGACCTTGTGCTATATTTTAGGGAACCAATCCATATTAAATGTGTCTTATCAAAGTTAATTTTCAAGCCAGAATATAAAGAAAAATCATGTAATAATTTTAAGGTAGCATTCAATGATAAATCTGATCCATCAAGTAACAGAGATGTATCATCTGCAAATTGAGATATTTTGTATTCAACACCGTCCACTGAAATGCCCTTGATAGATTTACAATTTCTTATTTTTATTGATAAAATTTCAGCACACAAAATAAAAATATAAGGGCTTATCGGGTCTCCCTGTCTTCACCCTCTCCCAATTTTAAAGAAATTTGACAGAAAACCATTCATTTGAACAGCAGTTTCAGTATTATTCAGAAACAAAGAAATCCACTGTATAAACATTTGTCCAAAATTAAAGAAAGAAAAAGTTTTTTAATAAAACTTAAAGACAAAGTATCGAACGCTTTCTCAAAATCTATCATCATTAACAGACCAGGTATATTATTATCCTCAGTGAATTTCATCAAGTCATATAGTAGCCTAGTATTTTCACCAATGTGTCTTCCTTTTATAAAACCAGTTTGGTCTTTTGCAACTAAAAAATCTAATACAGTCTTTTATCTGTTTGCAATGGAACCAGATGCAATTTTATAAACTGTATTGAGCAAGGTAATAGGTCTAAGGTTTTTAAGAAACTTCCTTGGTTTTTTATCTTTTGGGATACATGTAATGATACCTTGTTTTTGTGTAATAGACATTGATCCATTTTCTAAAGCAAAATTTACAGCTCTAACTACAAAATATCCAATACGAGACCAAAAAGCCTTAAATTTTTTTGCAGTGAATCCATCCGAACCCGGGCTTTTATCATTTTTCATATTTTTTAAGGAAGAAGAGGCTTCTTCAAAAGTTATAAGACCTTCTAAAGACTGTGCCTGATCAATTGACAGTTTAGGAACAGAACATTCATTCAAGTCATTTTCAATATTATAGTCAACTTCTGAAGTACTCTTAGAGTATAATTTTTCATAAAACAAGGATGTTTCTTTTAAAATATCATTTTGCTCATATGCAAAACAGCCATCTTCCTTCTCAATAAAAGGAATGCATTTACTGATAGAATAATTCTTTTCAAGCCGACAAAAAAAAACCTGTTGGCGTTTCACCATTATCAATAAATTCTGCTCTTGATCGGATAATATGTCCTCTTATTTTCTCTGTTCTTAATGTACTTAATTCATTCTGTAAAGCCTCTAATCTATCCTTATTTTCATCATTTAATTTTTTTTCTATATTTCCAATTTTTGTTAAAATATCATTTTCCTGAGTATTTTTACTTTTAGCTTTATAACTTGAGTAGGAAATACTTTTACCCCTAATTTCCATTAACAATGTTTCTAAAAAAAGCTGATCATTTATCACAAATTGAATTTCATTATTATTGATTTCGGACAATTTATCCAAGCAATATACAGGTAAACAGTACTGTTGTTTGATTTCTTCAATCTTTTGGTTAATACTATTTAAATATTCTATATCACTTAACAACGAATTATTAAATTTCCAGAGGCCCTTCCCATGCTTAACTTCTTGTAGTTTTAAATCAAGACTAACTATAGAATGATCAGATCTGTAACTTATATGTATATCACAATTTCTAATATTTGGCAATAAAGCATCAGAAACAAGAAAACAAATCCAGTCTGGCCTGCTGTAGAGGGGTAGGTCGTCTCCATGTAAACTGACTAATATCTCCTTTCAATGCTCTAAAACAATCAGTAAGACGCCTATCCGAAATAATTGTTTGTAGTGTCTGACGTGCATGTTTATTATTATCATAAGTTTTATAATTTTTGTAATCTACCTGAACATCAAGTACTAGGTTAAAATCACCACAAACAATATAAGAATCATTTTCAAATTTGTCAATTAATTTGAAAATATCTGTATAAAAACTTGGCCTATCTGAATTTGGGCCATAAAGCGCACACAATGTAAAGCTTTTTAATCCATAGGTCAAATCAAGCACTACATAATTTCCATGTGGATCACATTCAATCCTATGTACTTTACAGTCAATATTTTTTGTAAATAAAATAGAAACTCCTCTGGAGTTTGACGTACCAAAACTATGATAACAGGATTGACCATCCCACTGTGAGTAAATTTGTTTTTTCATATTCGGTATAAAATGACAGTCTTGTAAGCAATAAATATGTGCCTTTTGGGCTTTTAGAAAATTAAAAACATCATTTCTTTTATTGTTGTCTTTTAGACCTCGACAGTTGTAAGTAATAATTTTTAAATCAGTCATTACAAATATCGCCCACAGAAACTTTATTACTTATCATTTTCCTAACAGTGAATGACCACAGTTTAATGTTACATACATCAGAGTAAAAGGTAAATACTGAGTATAGACAAAAATGCATGAACAACTTATACCTCAATATACAAGAACATAAAAATAAGTGCAAAGTGAAAATGAACATGTAGAAAAGACAGAAAAAATGCAATTTTTCCAAAAACACAATCCCAAGTTTAATAAAATCTTATTGCAATAATTGATAAGATAAAACTCTCTTATCAGCGAAATAACCTGAATAGATATTAAGTAAAGCTTAACAGCAAAGGTTTAGTAGTACCTGTATGACTACAATTATTGATCAATGAAGCATTTATATAACAGTGAATGACCTATTGATATAATCATATTGATCAGTGAGCACATAATAATTGTAACTTGACATGACCAATGACCTCTGCCGATCTATTTTTATCACTAGTAAAAACCCATAATTATGTAGTATACAGTCCAATGAGTACATACTATATAACAGTGACTTATAGGTGGCGCTCTTGTGAAAATACAAACATAAGGAGCACATGGTTACTCTTTATGCACATGTAAACTTGTTTCAAATACTATGCAAATAAAATAAAAAAATATATAAATATATGACTTTAACATGAATTGAAGTCAATTTAGTTTAAAAACAGGTTTCAAAGGAAAATGCAAATGCTAATTGCTTACTGGTTAAATTTTAAATCCATGCACATATTAGGTAATTTATCCAGTCACATTGAATGTAAATAGTTTATGATGTCACTGTTTTCCGTTCTCGGTGAGCTCTCATAACGGCATCAATATTGCCATACACATCAAACTTTATTCTTTCCTTCCTGCCAGTAAGTCCGTAAACTGCACCATTAAAATACCAGGCACTGTCAATGGCTGGATGGAGGGTTAGTCTGCTTATCAGACCCGTGTTCATCTTGGTCACGTCGTCAACGAGGCGATGACCCGCAGTCTTCATTTCCCGTCTCTTCCTCATCACCATGGCCTTGTCATTGTTGTTACGGAGCTTCATCAAAACAGGTTTGGCATGCCCACGTCCGCCCGGAACTCGGTGGATAGCAACAAACTGATGGCTCTCAAGTTTAATACCCTGGTCCCCGAGAATGTCAATCACTGTTTCTACCCAAGGAACAGGCAATTATATAATGAATAATGAATAACTAAAGAACTGATTTATTAAAAAAAAATGCAGTTTTTGTTATTTGTTTACGAAAACCGTTGCCATAGCAACCATAATTATATTGTCACCAGAGGGTTACAATTGTAATGCCTTTTATAAGTCAAGTCAAGAGTTTATTTTGTAAATTAAAGCCTCCGGCCCAAAATACATTTCAAAATAGTAAACATCATACGTAATGATTAAAATTGTGTCATAGTACATTAATACACGAGATAAAAAAGTGTACGAACAGTATAATTGTTCTCATTCCTTGATACAGTTCATAAGATGAAATATGTACACTGCTAATTTTCTTATTGTGTTAAATCATTTGTAGATAGTAGGGCATAAGAGCTATTCAGATACTCACCAGATTCATACCAATTTAACAAATATTGATTCCTTATATGTGTACATTTGTTACAACAAAAAAAGCATGATATTCACAATCAATTTCAGATATATAATAGTTCAGTAGACAGAAATTGCATAATCGATCATGCAGTGCAATACTTAATTGCCTTCCAAGTTCAATATGCAAATCATAATTAGAACATCTAAATTTAGCATATGCAATTTTATGTTTTAGTGGCATCTCTATCAACAAATATCGTTCGATGTTAAGTAAACTCTTAAAGTGGCTGTAGTGGTAACATCGGTTGGCATTACTTACATTATCGTGCCATGTTTGTGTAAAACAGTCACTTATCCTGTCTCTAAACATTTTAACAAAAACATTACACTCACCAATATCTTGTGACATCCAAGCATATCCAAAGCCATAAGTAACTTTGGTAGCCCAACAGATCCTTCCCGCATCATATAGGGACTTTAACATTGTGTAACATTGCCTTGGATACCTTCCAGATGGCATAGATAATAATTTACACCAATAACTTATAAAAAATTTCTACAAAATTTATTTTGAATTGTTTCAATGGTTTGGCTATATTCATATCCCTATTTGTGGGAGCCATAACATAGTATTGGCTTAATCATAGTGTCAAAAATCTTGAAAAGACCTTCAGCTGGAAAGTAAACAAACGGTTTTTGATAGTTTTTCAAAGCAAAAATAGCCTTTTGTGCCTGAGAAACTAGTCTAACATGGGCTGAGCTCCAGGACAACTGTGGAGTAAACAACAATCCCATATATTTGTAAACAGAAGTAGTTTTAATTGACTGTCCACGATATGACCATTTTTCATATGCTCGTAGAGGACCACCATTTCGGAATACAAAGATTTCAGTTTTATGAAGATTTATTTCCATTCGAGTATTAAAACAAAATTGATCGACTGCGTTTACCTGTTGTTGTAACTTAATTGCAGTTTCAGCGCAATTGGCAACATCATCGGCAAACATTAAACATATAATGTCTGGAATATCATTAGTTATAAAAATGCATGGACTACAATTTGGTCTTAAAATAGACGATAACTCGTCTATAAATAGAGCGAATATTGTTGAACTTGACTTATCCCCTTATCTAGTACCAATATTACAGGCAAAGGACTCCGTGACACTATTTGAGACTTTGACACAGGAGGTTAGACAAGAATACATTGATTTCAGAACTCCTAAGAATTTTCAAAACACACATTTTCTTTCTAAAGATGAAAGCAACTTAACATTGTTAACTTTATCAAATGCTTTACGGAAATCGACATACAAACAATATAAACGGCCACCTTTCTTGGAAAGGTATTTTTGAGTCATCGCTTGTAGACACAACACATTGTTAACAGCTGAATATCCCCGACGAAAACCAGCCTGAGATTCATCAATTTTCTGATTTTCTTCGGTCAAGTCATACAATCGTTTATTAATTACACCGGAGAAAACTTTATATAACGTGTTTTCGTTATAAAAATGCCTCTATAATTTCCAGGTATATTGCAAGGACCAGACTTATGTATTGGCGTAATAATACTACTGCCCCACGAAACAGTAAAATGACATGTTTCTAGTATTTTATTAAACAAAAGCAAAAGATCTTGTGCAATATCAGCAAGTGTGTATTTATAAAATTCCGCCGGAATACCATCAAGTCCACAACTTTTATCAGTTATCAGTTTTGATATGGACAGATTAATCTCATGTTATGTTAACGGGTCGTTATGCGAGCTCGCCAATTAATCGCCATATGCATGATCATTTCCGATATAAGGACCACCAACATGAGAGTCTTTAACCAATAACAGACCACGAAAATACTTGAACCATTCCTCACTAGAAATACTTGAGTCAATAGCTTTAATGGGCTTACTCTTCTTTAGAACTCTCCAAAACCAACTGGGATTATCACTACTATTAACTAACGCCTATCATCTATTCGAACGTTGATACTCGTATAGTTTTCTGTCACAATAATTCTTAAAATAATTTCGCCTGTCTTTATAAAACCGGAGATCTGATGCTAAGTTAGTAACTCTGAATTAACGTAGAGCAGCATTATTTATTAATTTTTATCGATCACACTCATCATCCCACCATGCGGGCTGAGAAAAAACATATCGAAACTTCTGCAACATGCAGCTGCCCGCTTCCGGATATAAGGAAGTAATAAAATCTACAGCAGAGTTTACATTCGTGCCTATGGATCCAATCAGTAATCATTACGCGGTAAATATTTTCAAGAAACCCACTTTTTGTCGTTATACCTATTATACGGTAACTTTAATTTCTCAGTCAAAAAATTAAATTTCTTAAAACAAATGATTGTGTTGGGCATAAAATAAGCTTTGTGAATATGATAAAAACTCAATTTTGCTCAGATACCTCATTTGGGCACAAAATCTCATGGTGAGTCACAATTGTTGGCTCTGTGGAAGCATTACCTCCTCTACATGACTCTGACAATTTAAAGCATCGATACATAATTCAAAATTATGTTTATTAAATAGGTTATGAAAGTAGTTACGAAAAAGACGGCAAACAATTGAAAGCTCATTGCTCTGTAAAATTATTGCATGAATTTCAAATGAATACCAAAAAACTGTCGCAGTAGATTATATCCACTTAAGCAGACATGTATATTTCCTTCTTTACACTTTTTGGCCTTATGCAATTATTTAATGCATCGGTTTTCTAGTTTGTTCTGTATGGTTTCAGAAACAAATTTTCATTGATGCGGAAATGGAAGGGAATAAACGTCGCAAACGACGAAGCAGGTATTATTTGCTTATCTGAATATATTTTAGCAGACAGACAGACAGACAGTTTATTTCGACTTGTATATATGCAAACAAATATGAATACAAACAATCATCTATCTAAATCAGACGATGAACAAATGTTACAATATTAAGTTCTAACATTAATTATTGTGGATCATACTTTAAGCGATTTTTTAAAAAACAAACATTATTTGAAAAGCTTTATTTATTATTTGATAGCAATAGTTGTTAACATTCAAATACAGACGGTCTTGTATAATAGCATTTTTAAGGTATTAGCCATGTAATACAACTCGGGTAACATCGGGAACCATCGACATATATCGCCACTCGCCATAACAGATCGCGACGAACATCGGACGTATTCGGCCTATACCGGATGTTGCTATTTTTAGAAACAGAAGGTATTTCCCAGCTATTCATAGGTCAATAATGGAATTTCTAAATCGTAGTATTTGGAAACACGGTGATGTTTTTTTTCATGAATATACGTTTAAAATAAATAATCACTAAAAGAGCACGCCGACAGTTGATTACACTACTTCTAACAATTTGAGTCATTACAGTAAACAGAGTTTCCCCTCAAGTAAATTATTACGTAAATCACGCCAAAAAAATAAAAATCAAGCATACATGTTATACCCGGTACGAGATCGCGCGCGTCCGAAAATCATTAAGGCGAACATTATTTTTGTTGTAATCCTACTCCGCGTTATGATAATAGACATGACAAATACTATCTAGTCCCATCGATTGGCTAAATCGCAGGTTCTGCTCGGTGGCGTCATTACAATGTAGACGGGTTATAACTACTTAAGCCTGGCGAAATGAATGATAAGCAATGAAACATTGTAACCAATCTACACGCCGGAATTACGTCTGCATCCAAAATGTCGATTGAATCGAAGCTGACAGCGTTTGGTTTAAGAGAATACAAATCCAAATCATCAAGTTATCCGAACAATGAACCTGTGCAAGCTTCGGGCGATGAAACAACGAGTGCATATATTAAGAAAACGTATCCAAACATGTTTCAGAATAAGTGTTTTGCTGAATTTTCGTGGCTCAAATTTGACTCGGAAAAAGTATAATGTATAGATTCAATGTGTGACATGCTTAAAACAGAAAACGAAAAGTACAGCAAATGTTATTTAATAACTGGTTGCTCCATGAAACAACCTGGGACAGACGTGGATGAATTCATCCAAAGGGCAGTTCAGAAATGTAACTTGTAGACAATAGACTTTGATTGACAGGGATTGAAATAGTTGTTAAGTTGTAATTTTAATATAAAACTATCAATTTGTTATATTAAATGTTACTTTCCACAAACGTTTTTTTTATTTATTTCATACCTAAAAAATCTGCATTTTACCCGTAATTTTTGTACCCAGGGGTAAGTTTACCCTTGAAAAAAATAGTAAGTGGGAACTCTGAGTAAAGCATGGATTATTAGTGGATTATACGCGTAAAAGATTTTCTGTAAAAAACAAACTGTCAACAATCATCATGGAACTGGAATATTCAGATATTTGTGTCAAAGGGTAATGAATATAAGTAGATCTTTAGCAGTTTTGTATGTTTATGTGTTCAAAAACTTTTGTGTTTAAATTATCTTTAGAATTCTTAAATAATTTTATTAGCTAAATGTTTAAACAACATGTTTCTATTATATTTTGTCATGTACTTATGTACATGTCACATATTTTACATGTAATTATGTACATTATTTATGTATATGAGTATGTAATCTATGTTTGTTTGTTTTTTTCATAGACAAATATTAGACTTAAAATAAAAAATAAAAAATCATTTTATGTGTTTTAATACGTGACTTACTTCTAACATACCATCATACATGTACATATATCCATTATTAACAAAATGCATATTTTCAAAGTTGACCTGTTAGGAAAAGTAGTGCGTGGTTTGGGGCTCGATCGCACGACTGCTTGGACACTAGCATAACTCATTTGCTTGGTGTAGGTCTCGTCAAAACCCCAGACTGTCTGAAATCAATATCAACCATATGCACAACAACTACATATTTGTCACCCCTTACCCTTGGCTAATACGGATATTAGTGTAGAATGAATATTACATGTGCATTTGAATTTTTACGGTGTTAGATTGATGGTTGACAATCAGAAGTCTAATTTCTTTCAGGCAGGAAAATGACTGATTATAACAAAGTCAACAACAGGTTACGAAGAATTCCAGCCTGCATTAAATATTATGTTGGATCCTTTAAAGCGAATTTGACAGCCATGTCTATCCACAATGATAGAGATGATGTGAGTTTTTTTATATAAAACATATTTGACTTGGTTTTTGTTTTAATAAACACATTGTATTCAGTAATCAAGTGGTGGTGGTGGTGGTGGTGGTGGTGGTGGTGGTGGTGGTGATGATGGTGATTATGATAAATTTCATTGATAAATTTCATAGTTTTCACTATATGTATCAGCTTGTTTTTTCAAAATATAGTCGAAAAATATTCAAATGTTTATATTTTATTTTGTATTTGTATGTCCGTTCATTTATCTATACTAAGTAAGAAAGGCTATAAAGTACAACTTTTTTCCTTAACAGCACTAAACATTATTGATGGGTAAAGTACCTGAAGGGGCATACAAACCAAATCAGCTTTGACTCAGCATTGATTAGTTATCATCTGTGCAAACTCTACAAGTACAAACCATAGGAACAGACAAAACTTCAAATGTTGATGAGGGAATAATTATTTTGAAAAAATCTTAATATTAGAATACGAATAACAAAATAAAACAGATGTTCAAACAGATAGACATAAAATTACAAACAGAGGATTTTTACATGTTATAATAACATTAGTTGAGAACTTTCACTTTGACATTTTTGTAGGGTCATTTCCGCCCGCATAGAGTTCTTCTTTCTTCACATATTTTACTTTAAAAGTATACTCATTATTTTAAACCCTGCATTCTGAGTTAATATAATAAGTAAAATATATTTATTTGAAAGATTACATTTTATGCATAAGTCCAATTAAGCTTTTACAAGAAAAATGTTGATTTTTAAGCATTGTTTTAGCTATAAAACCGCATGGTTACATGACATTATGGTACATTTTCTGTAAAAATGGACGGTAAACTATCATAAATTGTCTTTAAACTTGTTCAACAGACATCATACAAAATATCTTAAATGATTTCACCAGCTTGCCTTATGTTTAACTATTTCTTGTGAATTTTATAAAGCTGCTATATATTTTCAAACATCGAAAAACTGCTCTGTTCCAAAGAGTGACAAGATCAATGAAATAGAGGATATTTGTTTATTTCAGTGTAAGATCGTATTTTATTTCACGAGTGTCATAGAAAAACATATTTTCACGAGTGGCGAAGCCACGAGTGAAAATGTAGTTTTTTTATGATCACGAGTGAAATTAAATACGATCTTACACTGAAATAAACAAATTTTCTGTTTCTTTTATGCTTATTTTCGGAGTTTTATTTGTTTTTTATTTATTTCTGAATTACCCCCTTTTTTGAAAAGGGTGGGCTTTACGCCGCTACCCGTGGGGCGCCCCTCATGCATAATTATAGCTGTCAACTTTTTTACTTTCGGTTTGCTGAGAAATAGTTCTCTGCTATTCATTCTTATAGCTTAATATTCGCTCGTTTTTTATTGCAAAGCTTTATGAACAGTAAAAAATGAAGTATTATTAGTGCACAAATGTTCCAAAAAATAATGAAAACACTTTTTATTTGACCAAATTACTAAGCCGCTATTTATAGAATGAAAACTTGGAAGGTCAAATGTGTTAGCAAAACAAATGTGGATACTCATTGGATTTTAACCATTCTTCTTAGTTTTAAGACTGCATATACGCGTGTTTTTATAGTAAGTTAATATACAGTCATCTTACTGTCAGAGACTAGTCTGTTTCGCTTTAAAATGTTTGTTTTCCAGAAGAGTAAATGCCACGCTAGTTTGTTGACACATTTTGAGATGTGGGTGGGGTAAAAAATATCGGATCTATCTGTAAATTGTTGTGTGAATTCTCCAGGAAGCTCATTTTACGTACTACAACGGTTAACAGTTCAAAATACATTTGATCGATGCTATAAAATTTTATTTATGTTCGAACAGTTGTTTTTGTCTGTAATTTGTTTGGAATGAAAGCAAATGTTCGAACATTCAGCTTCAAAGATCAGTAAAATGTTTGATAAACGGGATAACCGGTAATAAACGGTAAGTTGTTAATTTCCAATTATATATTTATTTAAATTTATAAAATATTTCTTTATTTTTTTTTAACCTTTGCTGACATAATTTACTGAAGTCCAGTGTTCTGTTTTGACCAAGGCAAGTACATGTAACAACAAAGGATTTTAAAAGTAGTTCTGAAAAATGATATTTTCACTCCTTATTTTGCAGTGAAAATATCAAATTGATATTTTCACTGTTGTTATTTCACTGTTAAAACCCCATATTTCATCGTAAAGCATGAAAGAAAATGAATTGTTTTTCCTGTTCTATAAATATTGTGCTCGATTGAACTTTTATTTTTCTGTTAACTTAAGTTAATTTTACCAGAAACTTTTGTGTTTATTTCTAAATCTCTGAAAATGCGAAAAACAAATGAATATAGACAGAATATCTACTTGTCGATCTTTGTATCACTTGAAGTTTGGGGATGGGTGTAATGAAACATAAATAACTTTTTTAATTCACGGTAAAAAATCTTTAAAATTTGGATAAAAGTCCCAAAGTGTACCATATTTATAACTATGTTGATGGTTAAAGCTTTTATAAAAGTATGTATTACATGGCTTATACCGTAAGCACGATACCCCAAGTGTTATTTAAGCGATTCCAACTAGCATATACAAAAGACACCTGTGAGACCCAACTAATGGGTAAGGTCAGGTACCGCCATGGAACGTCAGTAAAATAAATTACTGGGGGTTTAAACCAGTGTGCGTGCAGAACTTCACTCTTATCCCAACAATCTTGAATATAGTAAAAACGCAAAAGTTAAATCTTACAAGACATACTTGAGGTACCACAGCAAGTATGTAATTTAACTAAAAAAAACACTTGTAAAACTCCGACTAGTATGTAAGCTTTTTAAGTATATAGGTTAAAAGAAAATTATTGTTTATCAGGACATGAACATACATTTTACAGGTACTAGCTTGTTTACAGTCTTAACTCAATATATCCGGAATCTTGTTACTTCTTAGATCCTAATGGACCTAATATGGAGATTGCCGAAAGTATATTACTGTGTAGGTCGTATGCCTCACAATAGCATGTTCACATAATTTTAAATCCCTCAAAATTAAAATAATGCCAAGACTTAACGTGTGTTTTTATTATTATTATTATTATTTTTATTATTATTTTTATTATTATTATTATAATTATCAAATATATTTTGGTGAAGGGGTGTGTGTGTGAGGGGGGGGGGTGTCTAAGACAAAATATTATCACTTTGCAATCGTCTGCAGTTGTTTTTTTCCAATTTTCAGAATGAGTTCTGAAGACGCAATGGTTTATTTCATTCAAAGGGACTGTTCATCAAAAACATTATATTTATTTTATATATCCATTTTTTCTGATATTATTCAATCAAGAGATTATAAAAAAGTATGAATGTTTTAGAGAAAAATACGATCAGTTATGAACTCTAAAGTGAATAAACATATAATTGTTGATATACTTTTGCACCATGAACACCTTCTCGTCCTTATCAAATGCAGTTCGTATTTTATATTACGATTTCACTCTAAATTGGATTGCATATGTACGTTCAAGTTAAATTATACTGAAATGAGGTTATCCTTATATCCTATTACTAATAACATTAGGATGCAGTAGAGGTCGATTGCTCTGGTCAATATCAATGATGAGGAAAGCATGACAATGCATTCGAACCAAAATGACACGGGCGTATGATACATTAGCCGTGCTAATGGCATTTCTACAATACAGATAGGCGCACACAACCTAAAACAAGGATTTATTTCCAACTTCGTGTATCAGAGACAGGATGCGTGGAGGCAAAACAATTTTGTGGTCGTAAAGTTGTATTGGTATTTAGTAATTATTTTTTTTACACTTGTTTGATAACCAATAACTTAAATATGTATGTTTAAGTTATTGGTTATCAAACAAGTGTGCTTAGGAATCCTATGATGTTATTCCTGTCACAAAACCAATATAAACAATAATGGTTTGAAATAGTTATATTTTTAAACGGATATATATATAAATATAACTAAGCGATATATTTTTAGACAAACATATCAATATGAGAACAATGAAAAAACAGTTAATTCAGACGGGAACATAGATATATTGTATTGTTATTCTCACAAGTGTTAGTTTGATAAAACCCATTTTGGATGATTGCCATTTCTGTTCACAGGGAAATTCAGACTTTTCTTTATGTAACTATTAATGAAACGCAAATATCAGGAAACTTCCCATACATTTAATATCGGGTTTAAAGACGAATAAAACGTATAAGTATGATGGCAAAGATATTTAATGAATGTGTGTGTATATATATATATATATATATATATATATATATATATATATATATATATATATATATACCAATGTTTAACGATATAATTCTTCAAGAAAAAGTGTTATATCATAAGCCTAAATCTATATTCCCGAGCTGCAGAATAGATTATGTTAAATCAGGGGGACGCGAAAAATACGCTAAGCTTAAGATGATTGTACAAATTATTGTACAATTACCAAATCATCGGATTTACATGTTGCGTTGAATAATGATGGCAATGTCTTAATTAATGATGAACGTTATTTGAACTAAGGCGCTGCCTCTACAGTACAGGCTTGAACAAAATTGTCGGACATAGTATAAGTTTACTTAATGACTAAATTAAACAAACTAGAGGTGAAAGGGGATATTTTCATGAACAGGTATGTTCTTGCAACTTGGAAGTATTTCATCTTTTTCACAACACAGACCAATAACCAACACTTAGAGGTCTTCGTTTCATTATAAAATGATACAATTTGAAAG
Organism: Mya arenaria; assembly: GCF_026914265.1. NCBI lineage: Eukaryota > Metazoa > Mollusca > Bivalvia > Myida > Myidae > Mya > Mya arenaria. The sequence goes on from NC_069128.1 coordinate 57,445,760, forward strand.
ACGCGCAAAAAAATGTTTGGCAAACGGCATGAAACAAAACCATTTAGGAATGAAACACACATGTCGATAATGTTATTGTTGTAACCGGTCGTATATTTTATGGTTATGTGTAACCTGTACTTGTACAGTACGGTTGTAATTTTAAGCAGTAAGGTAGCGTTTTACAGTAGTTATGTACTTCCGATTCCGGTTTTCTTTGGTTGTGGTAAGTTCATAAAAAGTAGAGACGTCGAGATATCTATTAGTATCAAACCTATAACGACATTACCAGTTCCACCCAGGTACTGAGTAATTAAGCAGCTCTACACATATCACCGTGAGAGAACCACTGAGAGAGTCTGAATGAGCATTCCTAATTTTAGGACGTCAGTCAGGTCGCCATACGTTCCTTAACACTGTTGTGTAATTATGAGAGACAATAAAGACTAAAAAACTACGATAGTGTTTCCTACATACAGCACGGCCGCTATTGTTACATTGTGCAACAATAAACATGCATGGAGGGCTTTGCTTTATTTATGTACTTTATTTTGTTTGAGGGGTAAAGCACATTCAGCAAGTTCGACCTAATTTAAGCGCTCACTCTAGGGGATTACGTTGTCCTATTTTATGGGCCTGCTGCGAAACACAGCGTCTGAGAAGATAAGCAAGAAATAATTATTTCCTCTTTAGAAGTGAATCGTTTCTATCCCTATGTTCATTATAAGTCGCATATAAGTCTAACCAGAAAATTATTTGTACATGTGTCTTTCAAAGCCAAATAAGTATTGACTAATGGATATTAAACATTATATATTCCCACTCCGTGGTCTTTTAAATACCTCAGTTCGTCTCGTTAAGTACCATGTAAGAGGAAGCTGGCGCATGTATGTGCTATTTATAATAAGTCTGACCCTCAAAATGTTGGAAATTATCTATCATTATTTCAATCTGGTTTTGTTCCTAAAGATTCCACTGTCAACCAGCTCGTATCGATCTATCATTCTTTTTGGCTCGCTCTAGATGAAGGTAAAGAAGTAAGAGCAGTATTTTGTGACATTTCGAAAGCCTTTGATCGAGTATGGCATGACGGTCTAATCAATAAACTTCGTGAAAGCATTACCGGTTCTTTATTGTTATGGCTTCGTGATAATTCAGTGAACGTAAACCACGTGTTGTTCTTTCTGGTTCTATGTCTGAAACAGTTACAATATCAGCTGAAGTTACTCAAGGCTCAATTCATGGACCTCTGCTATTTCTTATCTACATTAACGATATTGTATGTGATATACAATCACATATTCGACTCTTCGCAGATGATACAACCTTATATATATTGTCGAAGACCCCGTATTTGCTGCACAGCAACTTACTAATGACCTACACAAAATTCATATGTGGGCTGAGAGATGGCTTGTTACATTCAATCATGCAAAAACCAAATCGCTACTTTTCACTAGAAAGTCTAATAGGCATGTGCACCCCTCAATATTCATGAATAATACTGAAATATCTGAAGTTACAACTCATAAACACTTGGGCGTCAGGCTCTCTAGCACCCCCTCCTGGCACCATCATATTCAATCCGTCAAACAGAAGGCCTGGCAGCGAATTCACTTCATGCGATCATTCAAATACGTTCTTGATCGTAAATCGCTTGAGATTCTTTATTTCACATTCATTATGTCTATTGGGATATGCCGATGTTGTCTGGAATAATCTGACCCAAGCTGACGAGGATGACTTAAAAATGTTCAACATGAGGCGGCCATAATTATATCCGTTGCAACTCGTTTGGTATCGTTGACAAATCTTTATGTTGAAACTGGAATCGAACCACTCAAAGTAAGGCGACACAAACATAAACTTATCCTATTTTTCAAGATGTTTCACTCTCTTGCACCAGCATATCTAACTAGTCTGATTCCAACAAGAGTTGGCGATACTACTTCGTATAACCTTCATGCAAATCACAGTTGCTGACGAGTTCATTTCTGCCATCAACTATATCCGCATGGAACGCAATCCCGGAAGAAATTCGTTCATCGCCATCCGTGCCCTCTTTCAAATACAAACTTAATAAGAACATAAAACAAGTTCCTGACTTCTACTACAAAGGTGACTGCACATTTTGTGTCAATCACGCGAGGTTGCGTATGCACTGTAGCAACCTTAATGAGCATCTATTCTCAAAAAAATATTGTCAACAGTCCTAAGTGTCAATGCGGTGATCTTGAGGACACTTTACACTTTTTCTTCACCTTTCCACTATATAACCTCCAACGAAATCATCTCATTGGTCAGTTATCAACCGATGGTCATTTGTCGCTTCCACTATTACTCTTTGGATCGAAGGAAGCTTCATATCAAACGAACAAACTTATCTTTGACCACGTCCAGAACTATATACGCGAATTTAAACGTTTTTGAGTACAAATTCCAACAAACCTTATCCCGATCCCGATCAGACCAGTCCCTGTACCACCTTCCTTATTACACCTTCCTTTTCTTCAACCTTTATCCTTTCTTCCTTCTAACTAATTGATTACAAACTAAAACAACTTGTTTTTTACATAACATAGTTAACACCATACGACTATATGATTATATTTATTCGAGTCACTGCAACTTGCGCACCAGCCTAGCAGCGTGAATGACTTACAGAAGAGAGACATAGTATAAGCCCCGAGGCTTTCTTCTCAAATCTGTGTACACTACTGTTTTGTGCATAATTTACATGTTTTTTTGTTTCAATGCGTTACGTATTTGGTCTTTGTTAATTTTGTTTTGCTCAAATTTGTAAAACTAAACTATTTGTAAATATTATATCGAAATAAATATTGTTTAAACCAAACATTATTTATCTTACATAAATTGTGAAATTATTATAACTTATATTAAGTCACTATTGTTGGCAAGATGTTGCGCGAGGGTGTGGTATCGTGTTGTCGGGGAAACTATTGTGCCCGGAGAAAACCAATTTGTCCAGCTTAGTGATCACTAAGCAATATTACTTGTGCCCATACAAACATTGAATTAATAATATAATATATAATTATACAAAGTATTCCAATGTAACATTCTTTTCAAACTGTGAATTCAACTAGGCACTTCAATGTGGAATATAAACGGTCTCGGGAATTTGCTTTTTCGAAAAGATAAACCTGTCAAGACGCTAGACGAAAGTACGATTGATACATAACTTTTGAAATATACTGTATATATTCCATTTAACCTTTTCGTTGACATTAGTATTACTAACTTAAAAGCTTGAAGGTTGACCACGGCCATCAATCTTGATCAATCTTCGATGTCCTATTTGAAAACCTTGTAACCAACCTATAACGGCAATATCAAAGGACAACAACAACATATAAATGATTTCGTTTGATACATTTGAAAAATATTTATTTTGTCTTGCTACGAGTTAGATCCTAGTATTTACCCTATATCACAAATATATGTTTATGTAATATTGGTACACAAGACACACTTATTATTAAATAAACAAAAAGGTATACAAAGTGTTACATTCATTATCATTTAAATGATATATTGATACGAAATGGAATGATTCCGAAAATGTTTAAATCATTTACAGAATATAATCAAAGTTGGGGGCAAAGCGGACGCAGAAATACTTTTTAAAGTACATGAACTATAAGTGACGTCATATATTGAGACTAAAAATGTATTATGAGTGACGTCACGAATTAGTTGTGATGGCAATTTAAAGGAATACAGTGCATGAATTAATTGTTATTTAAAGCGAAGGACAATGAAAAACACTCGAAAGCGAAAACAGTTGATGTATTAAGTATCAAGATTTTTCTTTTCTTCTGTAATTAATCCATCAGCAAAAAATAAATAATAAAAATACCTGTAATGTAAGGAAAACATTGTTTTATCTAATTAAAATAAATGACAAAAGTCTTTTTTTTCAATTTATGATGAGCTGTGAATTTATTCCTTTAAAAACGTTTCTATTACAACATTTTCATTACAGTTATGAAGCACGTATTTTAACTTAAACAGATAACAAAATATATGACTAAGCTTTCTTAAGGAACCGACTCCTAAACTAACCAAACTTGGTGCGTATTCAATACCGGTCAAATAGAGTGTAATTATAGCGTTCGTGTTCAAGTTGTTAGGGTTTTCGCCTTCTTTCACGTCCTTTCATGTCCAATGCTTAAGCCCCGTATGGAGCTGTTCTGATATAGTTCTGATATAGCCGGTTATTGCACCGGCTATTGAGTATTACCCCGAGTTATATAACCTTACTATTGTTCGTACATTCCTATAATAATGCACCGAAAAAGCGATGAAAGTTGTTCTAGTTTTTACCAGAACCGAATTCGCCCAATTTTAGAATGTTACCTTTACATCCAATTTGATATTGTAGTTGATACGACCTGTTTTATTGGGAATTAATACCTTTACCTTTGGTATTAAACGTCTTATAACGGAGGTACACGGGCGATTGCATGTACAAGTGTATACTGGAAACAGGCGGGGGACATGCCAAGCCGTTCAGATACATATCTACCAAGTAAGACATTGGTCACATATCTTAAAAACAAGTAGGTGTTATCAAAATTCAAGGTCAGGTTGGAATTATATGTTTTTTTCAACAGCTATGATATTGAGTAATACAAAGCATTTCATAAGTCTAATCAATTCTTAGCAAACGTATGGCAATGATAACATTACAAGGGATTATATTACGAACAAGCTACACACATTGCAAACCCTATTATGATAATATAAGACAAAAAATGGATACTTGAAGAGCCTCCAAAACAAAATTGTATAATTTAAGATAGGATAAAACAACATAAGATTGAGCCTCAGTACGAGTGATTTATATCGTATTAAACTGTATGGCAGTACGTTTCATTAACATTTACCTCGTAATCATTTACTAGTACTACTTTCTAATTTAAAGTGACACTCTTATTCAAAATCAATACATACACATGTATTACGAACATACATTTTGAATGGTAAACCTTTAACTACTTCAACTACTTTAACTACTTACTAAAAAAATACATTAATGGAAAATATTTATTACTGATAACAAGATAGTGATGGTTTATTTCAGAGCTAAAAACGCAAACATATTAAATTATTGGTGATTGCTAAAGTATTTACTGTGATCTACTATCGTATCATAAGGTATAAACAGTGTGTTATTTGCACCTTTCTTTCAAATTTAACTCGGTCTTCTTCATACGGACAATTACTTATCTTTTCAAGTATACTCAAACGATTGTTTAATTGTGGTAATTCTTCTTTGGGAGTAAGAGTGCATATTACACTGTTTATTACAGTACAATGATTGGACGTAGAAAGTAATGATATAGTCAAGCTAAATTTAAACAATGTATGTTTGCACATGTTAAAAAGAGTTGTTCCTAGAGAATTGACGTATGCAATCACAATTAAAAGCGATATACACGATAATACATACATTGCATTAAGTGTTAAAGATACCTTTTATACATAAACACATATTGTTTAACAATAATCTCTGAAATTATACAAACTTATATTGCTCTAAGCTCTTTTGTAATGTAACCCATCTACAACTCATTACTGCAGGTTGCTCTTAACACGAAATGCCTTTTCATCAAATTGTACTTTGAAAATTGAAAGTACAGGCTGAGGCCTTTTAATCAAACAAATGAGCGAAAACGAAATGGCAAACAAACGGCTAGGGCCAAAAACACACCAAACGAGGCACACAAATCGTACGAACATCACAGTCGACCAATTATGCACTTGAACACATTATTGATACATGTTCGAATTACCGCCCTGGAACTGTCAGTAAAAGGCAAGTTGACTGGGGATTTAAGATTTTTTAAGCGCACAACCTCAAATTTGCAATAACATCAATCATAATATAATCATATGAATTCCAAGCGCCATGCAAGGGGGTTATAGTTCCATACACGTTCAAAAAGTTTGTATGACTCGGTCGGGCATGTAACCTGGAATTTCCGCACCCGAATACGTCCGGTAATAAATTATTCATACTGACACTTTACGTTATGGATCGTTCTGGTCAAGCATTCAAAATTTGGCCTGAGCTCAAAGGTAAACTCGTTTTTACTGACATTTTAAACAGATGTGAACCCATCATGTATTGATATAAAAATATTTTTGTAAACAAATGTATGTGCTGTTTTGTAGTGCTATGTTTATTTATATTCTATCTTCGAACAATGTCATAGTTGAGGTATTGACTGCTTCTCACGTGACTGTAGATTCCATTGTATCCCTGTCACGAAACGTTATATTTTTTTTAAATATGAGCATACTACGCAGGACAATCTAAGCATTTCCGATATGTTTGTGTGTATTTACGTCTTCTTCGCAGGAATGTTATATTTATTCATATTTGATAACATTAAAACATATTTAAATGAAATGAACACGCACACATACCGCATGGACAATTATAACATTCTAAAAAGATATGATTAGATTTAATTATTTGTAAAAGACAAAATATTAGTAACAAAACACTCAAGGAAACACGGTTATAGCCAAATAGTATTAGTTATAAAGAATAATAGCATAACGCACTATATAATCACATAACAATGCATAGGAAAACTACAGCGGAATTTAAGCTGACACCAAAAGGACGAATTACGCTTTAAGAATCAAAAGGATGAAGCCTAACTGAGTCTGACCGATGCAAACAACATCATATTACACTACACACAGAGCTTCGCACGAATCAAAATAATTATCTTGAAAAATTTGCTGGTCTAGATAAATACACGTTTTGGTTAAAAAATAATAATTGACAGTACGTAACATTTATACAACTATTGTACAAAAACTGTAATCTAACTTGCTGTTATTATTAAAATTGTATGCACATTCATGCTTACTGTGTTTTCTAAAGCAAATTATGGCTTCCAATTTCTCTTTCAACGTAACAGTACCCGTATCTAAGCGTTTATATATATATATATATATCCCAACAAATTAAAATAGTAGGTAGATAACATTTCAAATTATATCCTTAGATTGTTTAAAACAACTACGTCAGACATCGTATAGAAAAAGAAGAAGAAAGTTTATTCAAAAGCAATATACAACACACTACATATTTGAAATAGGCCAATATGACCCTTGATCAAATTAACATAATACAATAGCTTATAAATACATGTATGGCGGAGCATAATTATAAATAGGTTTATCTATTTCACAATGTTAACAACTGTATCTGTATAATTCAATATACTTTTCTAAATACATCAGCTTTGAAATTTTTCTCTGTTTTATAACTATTATAGGTATTACTTCCGCTTGTTAATACATATTCAATTAAGCGCAAATGGCCCATGATCGATATTAAACTGTTCGTAAATAAAATCAATTAAATTATTAAACAAATGGACAAATCATAAGACAATAACTGTATCTTAATTTAGTATACCAATCTGATAATACTATACTGTGTATACAACCCGCAAATTTCATTTTCATCGCGAGTTCATTGGAAGATATAATATTCACAACAGTTGACCTTAGACAGTATACGGAAAATCGACCGAGAACGACTGGTTTCAAGATTCCGTCAGGTTTCACATGCGCCTCTGTTTTCCCTTGTCTGTCAACTTCGCTATCATATCATTACAGAACTCAGCGGGACATCGGACATGAAGTAATTAAACATTGTAAATGAACTGCAATCATAAAAATGAAAAGCATAAACATGGACAATGTCTTGTCTGCTTACTGATCATCATATTGTATCTTTTTAAACTGTCAACCGATATTAAAACAAAGGACTTTATCAGTCATGAAATACTGTTTCGTGTTTAACACGTTGTGGACGATATATATTCAAACCATACATATATTTCACGATGTTGAATTTATCCCATGTAATCTATAAAAAAACAAATACTCGTTTATATTGAAACAAATTCATGCCGTTAGGTGAAGTTCAAGAAACCATTCCTACTCCTTGGTAGACAATCATTTCAAAACTAAACTCGATAAAGACACAATGGCGAAATAGATGGTAGAAAGAAAGACTCCAGAGTGGCAAACCATGCTATATACAGCACAAAAACATATATGAAAAAGGACATTATCATTCGGAGGAAGACCATCGTTATCATAAGACTGATTAAAGGTACCTACCATCGACAATGAAAATCTCTTCCAGCTTCTCCGTCAGATCTATGTCCGCCATTGTGATGCCTTTGACTGCCAGTTCCACTTGCAATGTCTGTACGTAGTCATAGTAATCCGGACTTAAACTATAGCTAAAAATAGAAATTTACTAAACTGTACATGTATTCAACGTAAGGCGAACGTGATCCGCAAATAAGATACACTATAACTATATACACACGGTTGATTATTAAACTTCTGAGGTCATCTCATCGAGTCTGCCTAATTGAGGAAGAACTCGCTGGCCATAATTGTTGGATAGATTCATTAAAAATATACAACTACATATTGCTCATACTCACGACATGTTCTTTGAGAACCAAAACTTTGTTTCAAATGCAATATTTAAATAAAAACAAAAGCAAACTGATTCTTATTTAAATACAGTTTTTTTCTTACCCTTTATATGTGTATACATTCTATGCAGTATACGAATACTACATAGTGTAATTATTATTTTAATCAAAATCTTAACTACGTAAAAAGCTATTACAGTTAAAATAAGTGTTAAACAAGTTGAGCCTATTTAAATACAGAGAAACTTTATTTTAAGGCAAATTGGAAGTTTTGGAGACGACTTTACGGTTTATTTAATGAGATCAACGTTGCGATTAATTTATTTAGGAAAGTGTTTTAATTGGATGCTGCAGTGCACAACAATTTTAACTGTCACAGCAATTGCGAAAGGGAAATTTGTTTATCCACACTAACATTAACTAAGATTAACATATATGGGAAAAGTTCCATGATACTATTTTCACTGTATAAAAATATTTTCGTGAAGACAAATCCATAATTCAAATGTTATTTGTGTTTATAGATGCAATTGCCCAATTTTAGAACTTTCCAAAACATGTCTTTATTATTCAACACAATTCATATAATACCAAAACTTACGGACGGTATACAAGCAACATAATTATTCTACAGGAGTACTGTAAAAGGATGCTCAACGCTCGTCCGTTTGTAATCAATGTAGCAGAGGCAATAACCTAAACACTATGTGGTGATGGGACATCTTACACAATATTTATGCGAAGAGCTACAGAAATAAGCTCAGTAGTAAAATGTAAGAGACAAAGACATATAACACAAAATCACAAACAAGAAACATGGAAGAACAGCACAAAACTCCACAAACAACACCGTGCATACATACTATATATAAAATACTAGGTATGTTTATCAAGGACTGTTAGGTACCGCCTTGGGACGGTCAGTAAAATGTAAATTTACTGGGGGTTTAAACTAATTCATGTGCACAAACCTCATAATTATCCCAACAATCCATAATGAATATAATTGCAAAAAGGTAAATCTTATCAAAGTATGCATTAACTTATAGGTAAATCCCAAGAGCGATATGATGAGAGATCCCAACTCTATCTGCAGACGAAGGAATACAATTCAGAGCAACTAATGCAAAAACTTTTCAAAGATACGATGCAGTCATTGTTTGAAACTATAAACATCACACACAGTCAGCCTTATAAAATAAAAGGTTTAAAACTGTGTGATCATAGAGTTTCATAATATAAGCATCATTGTACTAAGACTGGGAACAAATAAAGAAAACATTATTAATAATAAAAGCGACATGTATTAGCTATTCATCCTTCCAAATGATTTGAAAATGTAAAATATTTGAAGAAAATGAAGTCACATGCCAAAACACTCCGAGTCAGCCAAAAACGTGTTCGCCAAAAAAGGTTTTAAAGAGAACATAAATTTGCAAAATCTTCATAAAATCAAAGGACTGAAAGCTTAGTTATTTAAGGATGCTATATTCAATCCTATATTTTGTTTCAGGTATTCATTTTCAAAAAACTAGAAGGCAAGTGCTCTTTACAATATTGCCTTTATATGCACTGTTCAAATAAAATAATGTTCTTAATGTGTATATCAGTTTGTGTAGTGTATTCGTGCTCAAAATTTCTGAGGTTTTGACTAACAATTAAATGTGCCTGTCAAATAGTTATAAATGAATTATGGTACAAGTATAAGGACATTTAGTACAAACATGATTAAGAAAGAAATAGTGTGAACGCTGCATTGCACTCAATCTTGATATTTAGCATACACTCACACACATGTTTTATGTTTCACATATGATTATAGAATTAAACCAACAGGATATAACAAGTGATATTGTTTTTGTTTTGTTTCGTCAATGGTTTTTCTTTCTTAAAAAAGTTTTTTTCAATATTGGCACATATCTTGTATAATCAGATCGTGCACCTGATCCTGATCCTAGAAACTATGGTGTCAAATGTACGGCGACATTACTGCCGTGCTTAACGTGCGCCTTTGTATAATATATGATGAAAATGTGAGTTCATTGACTGAAACAATACATAAAAAACAATCTATAAAGTCATTTGATGAAATGGGTATGCTTTTCTCACTGATTAGTATCTTGTTAATACTTTGAAACGGGCCGAAACACGCCAAGATTGGTAATGCAGGAAAATCAGTAAATGATTCGACTGACGTTACATTGGATATTACGTTTCGAATATGGATATCATTTTAAACGAACCCATCGATGGCGAGGTGGTTGTTTATATACTTTAAATTATATTATAAACAAAATATATTGATGATACATCGCATTTATGTACTAGATTATTTGCGTTTTATTTTTGAGTAATAAGAGTTATATTGTATATGTAATTATATGATAAGTCTAATCATTAAGTTAGTTTGTTATCATCCGCATAACTATCGACATAAAAGTTTTATGTATAATAAAATTTTATTATACGAGTAGTCTTTCAGGCCGACATTTTTAGAGCCGTAGCTAGTATCATTTAGTATAAACCAAATCGTAAGTATTCCTGTAATGAGCAAAATGATATTAAGACTATTGAACGCTTTGTCTTCCGAAGATCTACACTGCGTGTTTCAGAAATTCTGATTTTACCTTTTTCACCACGCTCCGTCAGTGAGATGACGATTGACGTTGACTTGAGTATTTTAATTTATCAGTTAATTGTTTTGTGCATTTCTCGGGACATTCGTATTTCAAAGTCAGACAAAGATAAAAAAGAAGAAAAAATATTGAATATATACATTAACAATGAATTAATTTTCGAACATTTGTCCAATTTATTGAACATAAACAACTTTGAAATAAAAGTTTATTAGCGAATTGCTTTGTGCATTTCCCGGGAAGTTCGTATTACAATGTAAGACAAATATAAATAATGCATTTTCTGCCTGATGTATTGTACGGAATGAAACGTTTTTAAGCAAAAACGTTCGAAAATTCAGATTGTCATTTCTGTAATGAGCGATCAGTTGTGTTTGTTTCTAAAATCTTTTTATTGAACATATGCAATCTTTCTTTACGATCAATTAATATTAGTATTCATTTGGGTAAGTGGCAAGTTAATACTATTGCCTTAAAAGTAGTTTTTTTCTGAAATTGATATTTTCAATCTTTAGTTTGAAGTTAGATATAAAATTTATATTTGAAATGCTGGTATTTCACTGATTAAACTCCTTATTTTACTGAAAAACATTCAAGAATATTCATACGCAGTGAAAGAAACATTCATACGCCACTCGTAAACCTAACTAATTTTACCTATATTGAACTTCACCACTGACCTATAAAAACGTTATATGCTATCAAAATGGCTTACCCTGACGACCACTACCCTAAACGTTCATACATAGGCCCCTTTAACGAAACGGCATTCAGAACATAGTCTCTTATTTCACAACAGTTTACACTTATCCCCACCTGAACACCCTTAGCTGACTCTTATTATACCTATAAGAATATTCTTACCGGCAATTATACACTGAATCATTAAACAATGAGACGCCATGCAGGTCAATTTCTCATTTCTTCCCCAAGATGAACATCAGCCCTCTTCTGAACGCCGCCTTTAACATCCTACATAGCAGCTGGCCCTCATGGTCGCTACTCAAGCGTCCTCTGAACCTGCCGCCTGTATATTGTTTTCCCGAGGCCAAAAAGTGCCTCTGCAAATAGGGAAGACAAACGTTGTATTAGACCATACAATATATTGAACATGAAAATTAACAGAAGAATTGATTGCCAGACATAATCGAAACATTTGGATTTTAAATTAAGCATCCATGATATTTCTGTTCTGAAAGTATGTTTTTCGGCATATTATTGTCTCTATACTGTACAATTAAGGCGGGAGGATAAAAGGAAGAATATGATTGATTTAATAAATGACATTAAAAGCAAAAGTACGGGCATTGAAATAGGTTTAAGTATTTTAAGAAAACGTTCAGGCAAAAATAATCATATAACGTTAATGCATTTAGGTTATATTGGTTGAATTCAATTACCAAAAATAAAGCAAAGTATGCTGGTGTATAAGTATCTTCCATGGCCGAGACTGTAAGATTGATTCATCCCGACCCGAGCGTAGGGTGTTTCTCGGAAACGAGGTTTGCGCGAGGGTTGGGATGAACACATCTTACACGAGCGGCTATGGTAGATGCTTTTTCTCCAAACTCAGTCAAACAAAATTAAGTAAAACTGTATTTTTTTTTTGCTTGAACTCTTTTGTGCGTAGTGAAAATAAATGCGTATGGATATGTGATAATTCGTGGTTGTCATTGCTATGCGCGCAGTGATTCAGATTATGTTTATAGTGAACTCGGTCTTTAAATAGTTCTGAGGAGAATGAAGCATTATTTCTCGAAAGGTGTGCGAAAACCTTTCTTGGTGACATTTGAAGCGAGAAATAATTAATAAGCTTTTTAGATATTGCACCAAGACAAGGTTTCTATGCTGCTATAGACGACAGTCTTCAACAAGGGAGGTAATTACAATGTGATGACCATTAAATAGGAGTTCCATACGGGCGTTTTATCTTTGTCCGTGGGCAAGATAAGAATTTCTAGCATGGTTAAACTTTTAGATCTACTTATCTGAGGTATGAGAATGTTCTGTTTAATTCGAAATGATGTAACTACAATTGTATTTTAAAGTAGTTTTCAAAGGTGATTTAATCACTCAATATAAATTATGTTACTGATATTGTACATTCAGTGTACTTTTCTTAATTCACGCTATATAAATAATCACAGTATAAAACTGCAAACTATTCTCGTGTTTGATATATATTGTTCAACAGTCGTACATATAAAAAAATCATGAATGCATATATACAAGATGTGTTGTGTGACTACAACTGTAAATATCAGCAACACTTGTAATAGCATTATTCGGTACTGTAAATATCCGTTTTGTCTTTCATACAATTATATCTAAGGTTTTAGTGTTCGTGGTGGGAATAGTATAACTGTTGATAACATTTCTGCTTATACGGGGAAACATAAGTTTGGCCATTTTTGCAAATAAGATATTTCATTTTTTATAATTCATATAATCTTATCTTGTCGTGATTATCCGTTGGTCACATCTTGAAGTTAATGCACAATTTTTGTGGTTTCAAAGGGACTGTTGTGACCTAATAACTTAAAAAGTTTCAATGAACTGAGGGCAACTCTTAGGGAAGGTTTCTTTTATGCATTGTCAATAACATTTTAAAACAACACAACTTTCCAGATCATTTGTAATAATGCCATTTGTGGCTCAAAATATTCCATGTATATTAACGTGACTATGATTCTAATCTTTTAATTTTCTTTTTCTAAAATAAATATCTTTTATTTTCATTAGGAAAAGTATATAAAAAAGCACATCATGGCACGTTCTATGAGACGCGAATCAGTCTGAAAAGTGCCGTAACAATTCACAAAACATAGCTTAACATGCACACTTATATGATAATATATTGTACGAATGTCAATCTGGTTTTTTTTTCAAGTATTTGTTAGCTTGAAACAAAGAAACAGATAAAATATAGAAATTACAAAATAAATAATGATTACCATCTGAATGCCATCCGGGAAGGTGAAAACCAAAAAGATTGTAGATGGTTCGCCATAATCCGATGTTTCTCTGCTGGCCTCGACCCTAACTGTCCCAACTGTGGGTTGAGTCCCTTAAAAACAATTGTATCAATAACTCTCCGCTCTAAAAGATTAAAACACGCATTGTGATTTCGAAACTGCTGTGATAATAGCAACACAATCCTATCAACAACATACCTGATTGACCAGAAGGCAATCCATCTGTTATTGCTTTAAACAATGTTATCAATACTCAATTAAATAACTACACGTACCAGCTTACATTTCCCTAATTTAGAGAATCAGAGAAAACATTTAAAACCACTTCAAGCATAATAAAGCAATGTAATAAAATACAATTTACAATAATCAAGATTGACAATTCCTTCCTTGTTAATTACTGATGTTTAAGTACATGTATAGACTAGTACGTAGTCATTTACGGGTAACTTACAGTACAAGTGTTCTCTAATTTGTGGAAACTTCGACAGGATCATTGCTCTTTCCTTAAAATATATAACTAATCAATGGCTTTTATTATTTATGGTTGGTTTATCAACGCATTTCGAGTAACATATACACAACGTAACAAACATAGTATATTTTACCAATAGACGCTAAAGCCATCGCTGTTTCGTATGTTATTACATTGATCAATCGTTAACAAACACTGTTCTTTTCCGTCCTTACGTTGTATTTCAGCTATCACTGCTTACCCTTAGAACTCGATTCAAGGCTTCGTTAGTTCCTCTCAACTCCTCTTCGATATCCATTCGGTCCTAAGCAAAACAAAAAACAACGTCAGCCATGTCAAACAGGTAAGCATTTAGCAAAGTACATAAAGAGCTTTGATATTATACCAATTTTGATTCGATAATTTTAACTTTGCTTCAATGAGATATAAACACATTGCAATGATATAAATATAGAATACTAGGTTAGTGCCGTGGAGGGAGGAAGTTTATCTGACAAGGCGGAGGAATTTATCGGGTGAGCCGAAGGAGAACCCGATAAAATCTGCAGCCGAGCCAGATAAACTTTCTCCATCTACGGCACTAACCTAGTATTCTATTTATCCTGTTACTTTATTTAATTAAACACTATAAATAACCTTAAAATTATTAAGTATCTTAAAAAGTAAGGGGGTAACATTTTTTCACTGTTGACGCCCTCACTCGGTTTCCATGTTTAAATCGCCCCCAAAATAGTTCTCAAAACTGTTCAACTTCTTTCAATACGTTTATATTTAAAGTCATTGCATTATAATTCGTAAATATCAATTCAAAACATAAAAAACCCTTTTAAAAGTGCATAAACATGGATCAGTCTCCAAACATTATCTGATGATGTAACAATTATTCCGCAAGTCACAGAGTACAGTACACAGATCATGCTTCAAGATCACGAGTGTTTATAAACAATCGCCACATGTTAAATGGATTTAATTCATGTTGATAGTGTTGGATGTTCAGAACTACACCGGCAAAGGGATAATTCATTTCAGTTGTAAGTAGATTTTATCAATCACCACAGAAATGGAATAAACTCTCGACGAGTATCGTTGAATACTGTTTCACAGTTTCCAGCATTTGCGGGTGGGATAAGATTTTCACACCACATGTTGATTTTCAGGTCGATTGTTTTGCCAGTGTGATTATTATGCAGAGTGATGGGAGTTTATGTGCGAGTGATTGTTGAGTTCGGTTGGTGGCGGTCTATTGATAGGAAACTGAAACACTGTGCTTTTTCTCTGACATTGCAGAATATAGAAAAGAAGTTCGTTTTCGCAGTCACTCTTCATATGAGATGAATCGGACAGTAAATCTACATATATTTTTCAGTTAAATACACTTTTTGCAAATCTTGTTTGTCAAGTATAAATATATAAAAACATAATAAATTATAAAAATAATTATCTTGCCATAACTCTTTTCCTATTTGATATTACCATCCGTTATGTGTTGTTTTACGTATTTGTGACAAACATTGTTCTTTTTGTTTTGGTCGAAAATATCTTTCTTCGCCGTTTTGTAAACATTTTAAAATCGAAATTAATTTTGACAGTATTTGCCGTTGGAAGTTAACCGTTGAATTTACAATTGAAAAATAGCTGTAATTATCTTTTTCATACAGAGTCAAGTATTATACTTGCATGCAAAGCGGTGATTCCTCAATAAACATTACCTACAGTATGTACATCAACGGGGTGTGTGACCAAACAGCACCCGTTTGTTCACGGGAGTGTATTTTCCAAGTTCAACAATAACACTGATTCATTTAACTACTTTTATCAAAGTTTTTACAGTAAGTGATAATATAGAGAACGGGTAAATGATGTATATGTACTTAGTGCACGATGTCCTATCGTACTAGGTTGAATTAAACGTCATGTCAACAACAACTTTTCGATAATAACTATCATGTCATATTAGTAAATAAACATTATTATTTGGATGATATGTGTTTGGGTACTGAAAATGTCAAATCTCGAGCAGAATAATAACTGAGTGTGTTTGTCATTACTGAAAGAAGTGTATCAAGACGTATGTAATAAATCGTGTTTTCGGAAATCATGTCTACCCAAGGAGAAGCAAAACTAACAATATTCGTTTACCTTGCCAAAATATCCATTAGGCTGGGTATCATGCCGATCTGTCAAACTGATAACAATTAGTATGATCATAGCCCTAAATGCAAAAGATCGGAATAATTATGTTGGAGTAGAGGACACCAAGACTATATTAAGTTTTAAGGTGCAGTCTCGACTCTGTGACTTAAAAGTATTCATATGTTTGAGTTTACTATGCAGAGTTGTTCATTCTTCAATAACCTCAAATATTTGGGATGTTCTGTACAGATCCTCGTATTATTCCTATGTCCCTGACAAAATGTAGGAGCTATGATAGTAAGTGCGTATGAACACATCGTTTTTTGTGCAGCATCTCACCATTTCTGATTTAGCCAGGTAGTATTGCACTTGTTTCAGCTCATCATGCCATGACTGTCTTGTCTGTAAACATATATGGAATTTGTTACATTAGTATTCAATATGAATTAAAATAAAACATATTATATGAAAACATCCTTTTCGCGCTGCCTCTTACATTTTCTGAATTATCCAGGTCTTGCTTCACTTGGTGTAGCTCATCACACAGCGACTTTCTCATCTGTAAACATGTATGGAGTTTGTTACATTAGTTATCAGTTGGAATTAGTAGTACAATATTACATACTATATGAAAACATCATTTTCGTGCGTCATCTTACCTTTTCTAAATTATCCAGGTATTGTTTCACTTGATTCAGGTCATCACACATTGATTTAATTGTCTGTAAACATGAATGAAATTTGTAACATTAGTAATCAGTATAAATTACGATTATACGTGGAATATACAAATAACACTGAACACCTACGAATAATACGAAAAGTTGTTTTTCCTCTTGAAATCATCTTATCAGATGAACTGTGCCACTAGCGTTCCAAAACGTCTTTGCTTGGATTTAAATTGTTTGAATTTGAGGAAGTAGGCCCAGAAACACTTAGATGTTGTCTTATTTAAAACATTCTACTTTGGTTCTACTTACGTTTAAAGGTTTTGTAAATAACAAAATATCAACTTAACTCTGCACAATGTAGATAATATATATAACGATATAGTACCACACATTTTGCATACATTAATTTTCTAGAAAGTCAATGCTAATGTTTAAGTGTTAAATACAAATGCGGCACATGCCAAACTTTATTGAACATTATTTGCTTTTGCAGTTTGCTTTTATTAAGCAATTGATTTTTCCGCCATTTATGCCAAATACTTAATTATATGTGGTACAATGAAACTAAAAAAAAATAGCATGTACTACTGCATGCAAAATTCAACATAGCACATTTTGGATCAAAATTATATCAAGTGAAATGAAAAATTATGAATAACTTTACCAAGGAAAACCATCTGCTTTTATTTTCATACAATTGCCATAAAGCATTGCTTTTACTGTTTCGGATTCTTCAAAACTACTCGTTTTTGAATACCATTCGCGTCTGAGACACAAGAGGCAAAACTTGCAGCGTATATCAATGGTGCTGTTTTACATAAAGTAAAATTATTGATATTCATGCAACATAATCATGAATTTATCAAAGAAAGATCCAAAGAAAATACTGACATAAATAACACACTCTTATTAAAAACAACAGGTTAAAATATCAGCCTAATTGAATCATAAACAGTGTACATATGCACAAGTATGCCACCAGCCCTGTATACACACAGTATTCTAAATATATGATTGCAACGATGACAAAGGGTCTGAACATTATCATTTAAAAAATACCTGTTTGGTTAACCAGACTGTATGATTACGACTAAATTAATACAATATAATGCCTATGCCCGGACGATTGCGCCCTTAAGCCATAGTTTACAACTGTTCCCCCTGTTTACCAGAAGGAACAAATCGTTGGATTTCCCAAATTGTGTTTGATTTATTTTATCACAGGTTTTCATGTTTCAAGGCAAGGGAAAACTGTGTTATATCTTTATGTTTTATATTACAACACATTCGCACCAATACCCTGTATAAAGATACAGGGCTAATATGAAACAGATATTTAACTAGAGATAACCACCGTACCAAACAACACAGACAGACAAACACTGTTTAAGATTACTTTCCGGAGGGTTTATATTTACATTTAGTCGAAAGTTCAACCTTTTACAAACCTTTCTGATTCGTCTAATTCATTTTTTGCCTTTATCAACAATGCAGTGAACTCCCGCCGTGTCTAAAATATGCAAACATAGAATAAAATATGTTACCCGTTTTTTAAAAATGATTATAGCATCGGTCAGATGTGGTCAAATTTGATATTCTTATAAATAAGTGGTGGTTTCACCATAAGTTCGATCTACAGTACTAGAACGGGGTTTTGGGGCAAACACGACGGACAATATTTGTTCGTTAACGGAAGCCAAATTTAAAACTAAAAGAAATAAATCCTTTAACTTCTTTCATCAACTTTTTCACCGGATGGGACATTTTAAAAAGCGTTACCATTTATCCAGTCGATTAAAATTTGGATACCGGGTAAATGATGTATAAACATTTAAATGTTAATTATACTAGCCTAAGGTTGGATAACATGTCAACACACTACATTTTTACAACAAATATCATTGCAAATTAGAACATTAATAACATAGGTTGGATGCATATCAATATATATTTTGATTACCGAAAAGTCTCGAGCAAAATGATAAACGAGATTTTCATTCATTATTGGAAGAAATAATGTATCAATTAGTTTGTAAGAAGACTTGTTTTCGCTAATCATGTTTATACTCCGAAAATCGAACAAACAACATTCGTTTACCTTACCTAAATATCCAGTAAGCTTGCTTTCATGCCCATTTGTCAAAATAATTATAATAAGTATTCGTTATTAATCTTAATACAAATGATCGGATTAAGTATGTTGGAGTGGAGGAAGATTTGATACCCTAAAACAAGGAATATGTCAAGTGTTAAGGTACAGTCACGGCCCTGTGAACTATAAATGTGCATCTGTTTAAGTGAATTGTGCAAAACCTTTCATTTATTGATCAACTTAAATATGGGGGTGTACTGTACGGATCTTCATTAGCTTCTCATGTCCCACACTTATTTGCGTTCTTAACGCCGAAAATTAAAAAAAGAATCATTTATGGCTCAGCAAAATGTTTAAAAGAAACAATAAAAAAAAACTATTTTTAGATGAAACATGACCAAATGTGGTCGTTATGATAGTATGTGCAATTTTCCTTCGTATGAAAACATCATTTTTGTGCAACAACTTACCTTTTCTGAATTATCCAGGTCGTGTTTCTTTCGTTGTTCCTCATCACGCAATGACTGTCTTGTCTGTAAACATGTATGGAGTTTGTTACAATAATAATCAGTATAAATTACGATGATACATATCATATGTTAAAATCCTTTTTGTACAATATCTCACCTTTTCTGAATTATCCAAGGATTGTTGTACTTGTTTCAGCTCATCACGAAGTTACTGTCTTGTCTGTAAACATGTATGGAGTTTGTTACAATAGTAATCAGTATAAATTACGATAATACATATTATATGTTAAAATCCTTTATGTACAATATCACACCTTTTCTGAATAATCCAGGTCTTGTTGTACTTGTTTCAGCTCATTACGCAGTGACTGTCTTGTCTGTAAACATATATGGAGTTTGTTACATACGTGCTCAGTACAAATTAAGATAATGCATATTATTCATATTTCCATTAAATCGAACGTTCCAACGTGTACATACCTTTTCTGATTCGTCTAATTCATTTCTTGCCTTTTGTAACAATGCACTGAACTCGTGCCGTGTCTAAAAAATGCAAACATAGAACATTATATAATACACGTTTTTAACAATAATTATAACATCGGTCAGATGTGGTCAAATTTAATAATCTTATAAATAAAAACAACGCAATCATATTTCCTTCGTCAAAACATATCATGAATTAAATTTCATGTACGAATTAGTAAAAGATAAAGTGCAGAGTAACGCATTGATTGAACAGTCGACAATGTTGTTGATGGTGAACTCGTAACTGAGTTGAAATTATGCTATCGAGCGTCCAAGCAACAAACACAGAAAGCGATACCTTGTTTATTCCTGTGGTGAATGCGACAACGTCGTTGGCTTGTGCATCGTCGCTTCCAGTAACTTCTTCTTGTTGTTCACAAACTTCCTCCAAGTCCTCAAACACACATTTTAGAATTACATGTACTTTGTTTTCTTTAAAGTCAATCCCTTTAAACGTGTGTTTGTGTATGATTTCTATGAGTTGAGATCAAGCGTTCGAAACCTCTCTCTCAAATCGTCTGCTCACGAGGTACAAGCGCCCAGCCATTTTATTGTCAACAAAATCATCAATGTTACTTTCCTCATTGTCACATCACTTGGTTTTCGCACCACACGTCTTAGTAATATGGGAATAGGTGTTCACATTTTCTTCATATTTCTCTCTTATTCCGTCTTAATTGTTTCTTGTCAATTCATCTACCCTTTGTTTTATTTTATTTCCTAATTCCATACACTCGTCCACACATCGTCTTTCAAAAACCGAATTTCAGCTTTCAACTCAGTGAACAGTGACTTCATTGAGTTGATTGTATTGCAGTCAATGTGTATATCTCCATGCAACAAGTCAACAACGTCTTCAACGCAAGAAGGATGTTCTGAATGAAAGCATCTACCACAAATCATTGAATCATTAATTTCACATATAAATATCGTTCTCTCTGTCGGATGCTGCGGTGATGTCACGCATAGTGACCGTTGGGGTATCAATACTGTCCTCATTCAAACTGACATTGCGAGTTTGAAACACCTTTTCAGTCTTGTGAACACCTATACAGGTTTTTCCAACGTTACCACCGGTTTTGCAATATCCAACTGCATTTTCGTTATAGCACATTTCACACCGAATCTGATCTGATGCCATGGTACTTGCTTATGCAGTTTAAGATACAAGAATTGAAGTCAAAACGGTTTTTACTGCGCAAGTTTGATTTGAGGAATAAAGTGACGATTATTTGTCAATTACTATATCACTTTCATCGCTATATCTTCATATGAGTGCATGTATCACTGAACTTATAGACACATTTATGATAATCAAGATCACGAGTACGACATCATAATTACGAGTGTATAATAAAGCTAAGGGCAAGTGACGCTGGCAAAAGAATCACGTTTAAAGAGGTTGTTAACCACTTGACTCAGTATCAATCATTTTTAAAATCGCGAGCCACTTAGGCCTAATGTCATTCCTGTTCCTAAACAAGATAATAGCGAGTGTTTTGTAAAGGACATATAAAGAAAAAAGTAAAGAAAATTTATATTTCAGACTGAGAAGTTCAGAAAAACAACAGTAAACATACAACGTAATTAACATCAGCAAGCTTTAGCCAACGCCATTATATCTCATTAGAGACAGAAAATCTATAACATGATAGTAACCACATTAACTTAACAGGAACAGTAATCATACTTATACTTCTATATTTTAGCTTTCCCAGATTTACGCCAATATGAATTCGTTCATTTCCTCCGCAGAAACCAGTTACATGTATTTATGAGATGCATAGAGAACGTACCGCTACTGAGGCTTGAACCAACGATTTATGTAGTGAAACTCGCACATATTCTACGACATTTTATTAATCTCGTTCGTTGGCACGATGTTACGCGATAGTTGTTTTGTTTCATGTTGAAATCCGGAGTACCAGAAGAAAACCCAATTGTTAGGATTGGTGGCCACAAACAAGACTCACATAAGCTCCGGCCAGAAAACGCAATCGGGTCGTCCAGATGAGAAGCATACACGCTTACCGTTCAACTTAGTTTGTGATTTAAATCATTGCGCGTATGTATTGGAATATGTATTGCATGTTTTATAAAGTAAATGCTTTTAAAAGTAATATTTGCTTCACCTACTACACGATTATTTCAATCATAAATTATTTAAAATATTTAAAAGCGCTTACGGGGCAATCATAAAGCAACTTTTGGGCGTTAAGTGCAATAACCTTGTTATGTCCCAGTTCGATTAGAAATGATATGAACCTAGAAGCGAACAGAAACGTCCTAAATTCAATCTCATTCATACATATACGGCGGAGAACACAAATTATTGCACTAAAATTATTTTAGTCCTAAAGTAACGCGTCTTAAGTTCTCAGTAGTGTAAAACACTATTACAATATATGAATTAAGTGTGTGTATATGCTGTTGGTTAGGGCTATTTCGAGTTTAGATATAATAGGTTCATTCTGAGTAAAAGTAAACATTTACTATCCAATCAATGTCAATGATATCTTACCACAATAGTAAATATAGAAAAACATCAATTTAAATAAGAAAACAAAGATGCATTTTGACTAGAATAATAAACGAATTACAATAATTTAAGAAAGATCATACAAAAAAGTACTGTAAATACACGAGCAACTCGATGTACTATACAAACAGGAATCTGTACTGTCACCGCACAACATACTTAAGTCGTTACAAATAAGTGAAATATATACCTACATTTTGAAAATATATCAAATAAATTTGAATATATCAAGCTTTTTTATCATTTAAAAGTTAAATACCGTATAATCAGACCGGGTACATCCAACCTGCATTCGGGAAGGCTCGCGGATACGAGATTGTTTAAAAAAAATATTATATTTCTGCACAACCGAGCTTAAAATGATATAAACTAACCAACCTGCATTATATTCAGAATGAAATAACTTCCCTGTTTAAGAAAAATCTACTGTCTGTTTTCGAGGCTTTAAACACTTAATATATTTCATCCTTTAAAACACATATATCTAAATATTGAACACATTCATTGATAGTCTCCTTTTTTAAAATGTCGGCAATAATAATTACGGTTAAAACAAAAACAACAACATCAATTTAAAAATACTTTAATGAAACCAATACTTCTGCATCGATCTCAGTAAATATTAAAATACTATCACTAAAATCCCAACGTTAGCACAAGTCGCTTTATTCGTCATAGCTTATTATAATACATTTAAGTTAAAAAGTAAAATGTGAACAAAATATTAATAATCAAATGAATGGAGTGGATTTTCAAATTATTATAATCCTTTAATCTCCGGGGAAAACCGGGGAAAACCAACGTGCATAATACATTTATTCAGAAGTAAATTACTTCCTTGTTTAAGTCAGATCTTTTTGATGAATTGTTCACGAATTTGTTACCGGTTTATCGAAAGTGTAACTTTCATACAGCAAAAATCCAAATATGTTAACCGAAAGTAGACGTATTTTCTGAAAGTCGATAATATACATTTTAGCCTAATACATTGGCTCAGGGATGTAGTTTATTGAGCTTCCTTTAATACTAGTACAATGAAAACTGCAGGAATAATTGTTACTTCTTTTTACTTCTTAAATAGTATATTCCCTCAATTTGGGCTCTTCATTTTTCTGCAGAACGCTAAACAGAAACATTATTCTGTACATAGAAGATCTTGAAGAAATCATATCACGCGCTTAATCTGTAGATACTGGCGTCTACAGCGAAGCACGCACCATCAAGAGTCGACTTCAAACCAATGAACTTTAAAAAGATATACTAGTGTCTTGAATTTAATCATTTTACAGCCCCCACTGTCTTATATAATTGTAACACTTTACAAAAATATGCGTAAACTTATACAATGTACATCATACATCAATGTGGCTTTATTCTGCAATACAGAAATGAGGTGTCATAATGTAAAGTAGGAAGTAAGTTAGGGATAAAAACACCTAGAACTGAGATTTTGTAAAATTTCTTAAACCCCTTACTACCCTAGAACGTGTCACCAAGAATTTATGTTTCACTCCTAAAAATGATCGTTTCTCAAAACTAAATAAACATGAAGTTTTTAAATGGTTTAGTTTTTTACCTTCCCCACCCACTTTTGCATTGTGGCCGGCCCTTAATTTATCATTATTTGTATTGTCAAAGAAGAATTTAATACTTGACGATTTCCTGACGGCCGTGTCATGGGTCGTTCGGTTTGAAACGATGAATCAATATCGACCACTATTTGACGAGTTAAATGACGTGAAACAACGTCCTGTCATAATTCTAGTTCAAGTTCTAGTCGGTCATTGAGGACTTTATATGAGATCGATGTATATTTTAATACACAGGAGTCGACACTTTTGTTGAGTTCGAAGAAGGACGACACCCTAAAAAACTTAAAAACGGCTCGTTTAAGTGCAACGGTATATTCACTGAAAAAAGAAGACAAATTCAACTGAATATAAAGTCTGCAGCGCACGAGTGTTTGTGCTCCAAACCAGAGAAAGCTGTTACAGAACTTTATAAGACAGATAGGCATGAAATATCCAGTTACATAGAAGATCGAAGACGGTTTAGCGAATTATGGATTACCTTAATTGCTCAAACACAGCCCCCTTAACCACTGAATCCAATTATTCAAGTAAAAATGTTCTTTGTTGGCACATTGGTACTGTGGAAGCTATTTAACGAGGGCTTGATTTGTATACCCATTCACCCTTAAATGTGTATGTATTGGTTGTTATGTCAACGCTTTAAGTGAGTATATAATGCAGACTGGAAAATTAAAATGCCACTAACTCAGTAATCTCAAACTCATACAGCTTTAAGTCAGAAAGCTTAGTCTCAAAGCTCAAGCTTAGAAAGCTCAAACTTAGACAACTCTAGCTCAGAAAGCTCTACCTCTTTTGCCCTAAGATACTTAAAGTGACCCTCTTATTCAAAATCACTGCATACACATGTATAACAAACATCAATTTTAAATGATAAACCTTTAACAATTTACTAAATAATGCATTTATAGAAAATATTACTTACAGATAACAAGATTGTAACCGTGTATATACTAGCAGAAAGCGTAAAAAATACAAAATTATTGGTGATTGCTAAACGATTTACGGTGGTCTACTATAGTCTCATAAGGTAGAAATACAGTGTTTTATGTTCATTTCTTTCAAATTTAACTCGGTTTTCTTCATAAACATATCTGTTTTCGATATTTATTCATCCTTTTTGGAATATTTAAACAATATTATCAATTGTGATAAATCGTATTTGGGAGTAAGAGTGTATCTTTAACATGCTAACACAAGTTTGAAACTTAATATCACCTTGCTCCGGTGTACATGAAGATTTCAAATATCGAAGTTTTGAGACATTAAACATATTAATGGCAGTGTTTAAAGGTGAATGCGATACAAGCGATCGGCTGACTATCAATGTTGACTCGAAACAATAGATTGCAAATAATTAGGAAGTATTCGTGTAGAGTGACACAACTACAGTTGAACCTCGCTATGTCGACATCGGATAAGACGACTTTTCGGTTATGTCGACTTTTTTCTGGTCCCGAATTTATTCCTTCTTATTCTATATAAAATAAATATGTTTGTATCGATTTTTTTATCACGACTTTTTCGCTATGTCGACCTCGTTTTTCAGTCCCAGTTGTCGAATTTCACTCGTTTCCTATGTTCTTTATGTCCAACTGTAGATCGAGACGTAGGTGTTAAAATATTCATGACGGTTTGCGGCATGTCTCAAAATACCTTGCGTGTCAATATAACAAACCGTCATAATTAGGGGATACAAAAATGTAATTGGTAAGTGAGAGTAATTAAAGTTGTTTGTTTGTGTAATTAATTAAGGGGACATTTATTGCTCAAGTTGTTTTTGGCATTGTATAAATCATGAACATTTTATTGATTAGATATCAATCCCAAATGGGAACAGAAAGAATAACTTCAAAATGTCAAATGTTAGTTCCACTGCTCTGGTCGACCAATTCAGAGAAAGACCCGGTATAAAATCCGGGGGGATATCTGGATCGGCCATAGGGACAAAGGGTTCTAAAAGAAAATTGTCATCGAAATCTTTCACCGAGAAGTACCAAGCCATCATCGAAGTCGAGAAGGGTATCAAGACAATGAATGTGTTTTGTGTGATCCATAAACGTAAAGGAAATAAATTTGACACAAATAATTCTGCTTTTGTTTCACTTTAATTTTCAGTAATAATTTTGCTGTTTTCACGACGAAAATATGTAACAAGACCGAACAATTGTGGATGTAAACATCGGACAATCCAACTCAAACGTGTTGGGGTTGATGATATTTTTTTGTAATTCGGATGAGTCGACTTTTAGGCTCAACAAACAGCGGCTTTGGTGCACTGCCTTGTGTCATAATTATCTGGGTTGATACAGGGGCGTACCAGGAGTATTTTCAAATGTAAACCCATATACTTGGGTTAACTGTCAGCATATGCAACTCTTTCATACATACATAATGTTATATGGGAAAATAGCGGGTGTTTGACAAGCTTAAACAGTACAATATTATATACAAGGTTTATTGAACGCCAAAGTTCAGTTACATTACAACAGTATGTTAATTGTATAACCCCGTAAGCCTTCGATTATTCTTCATTTCGAGATTTAAGCACTTTTCATTTTGTTGGTAACAACATGTATTTGTACGCCCATGCGTACGGAAGTACGTCATATCGCGTTCCAAATCCATATTGTTCCACAAACATTTCCACATTTTTTCTATTGTTTTGTTTTCATATTGCGATATAATAATCATATATTTCATTTGAATTGTACACAAAAGTATAATAGTGCAGGAAATGCCTCGTGATTTCCGCTTATAATGCAAATAAATTGTATTATCATTGTATTACAACAAAATCAGCCTATTTTCGAATACTCATTTTGGATTTCTTGGCTAACTGGAACTGTTTTTTATAAGTCACAATGTACGTTGAAGTCTCCATTAAAAAACATCTACTTTAAGTTGAGTTATACTTTAAAATTTAAAAGCTTGTATAACGATATTTAGTCTGTAAGCCGGTGGTCAAGTCAAAACAATCAATGCGTCGATGGCAATGTTGATGTGAATCTAAATGAACTCCTTAGAATCCTTGATTGATCTTGGAGAGGACCCGAAGTAAATATATAGTTACAGATAATTACGCAGAAAATGAAAACGTGCTCACTAAAAGACCCTGCCTTACATAACCTAGTCAAACAGTCAAAACGTCCTCAACCAATATCGGGTTTCATTTTATTAACATTACTCTAGCAATAAACATGCGAGATTAAAGCAATCTTCATATATTCTACTACATAAAGGTTTATCAGATACTGTTATGAAATTATCTGATTTTATTGAAAGTTCATCAATTAGTATAACCTATTCTTGGCTAATGACGGGCACTTATCGGCTACTATGAGAGTCGTTCAAAATATTCTTTTGGATTCGAATTTTATTACCTGTGACCAGAAATGTTAAAAGAGTTAGATCAAGCTTGTCGCGCAAACAGCCTTTCAACGCTTTCAGTACTTTGATTTTATAACGATATCGATTGACCATGAATCTTTATGTTTACTCATCATCTTCTCGATCGCAGGCGAGCTCGAAGGAAGTTTAAAATGTTATATATGGATTTTGGCAATATTCCGCAATAGAAATGCCATTATTACAAGCTTAGTGAATACTTGTCTTTGTGTTATATTAAATATATGTGTGTGTGTCATACATGCTGTTTAAGGTAAAATAACTGCAAAATGGAGGATCTCATACCATTTCATACTTTCAATAACTAAACAGTGTGAGACTGCTGTTTATTTTACGAAAAGGGAAATTGAGACCACCGTGTCCGTTATGAGTTCGAAAGGTAAACTGATTTCAGTTGCTATAGACTTTGGAACTACTTTTTCTGGCTTCGCTTATTCTACGTTGGATGATTTTAAACAGAATCCGGCAAAGGTAACACTTACATCAGTATTTTTCCTCGTCGAATACATCATTTGTTATAACGAATTTTCACTCACATAAAAAACAATATTTATATAAAAAAACTATAATTGAAATATATCCAAGATGGATAAGAAATCGCTCAATGTTATTGATTTAAAACAAGATTTATTATTTTTATTCGTCAAGTTCATTCTAACCAGGAAGTAATAGAAGGGACTTGTTTAAATACATGTATCAAACATGAAGGACACACTATATTCCTGTCAGGGTAGGTTGAAGTATTATGGTACATATCAATAAATTACATATTGGCTTCATCACAAATAAAATGAACCCTTCATTCGAAATATCTAAAGGCCTACCACAAGAATTAGATTATCTTACCCTTTGACAAGAGTGGTGAAATATAGCTTTTGGTGCTCTCTCGGTTAAATCTGTTGAGGATTTACACTGGGACAAACAATTATACTCTATGTGTCTAATGGAATGTAAAAAACATCACCTACTCAACCACTTCTATTTGTTTTGTTCTAAAATCACTGTATAAGCGATAATTTTCTGTTGCCGTGACAACGAGTAGAGACATACAAGTACAACACAATGACTATATGAACTATAAAAATGTATATGTCGGGCTTGATGCTTTCTCCGACACTCAGATAAGGCCCCCGTAATCTTTCTCCGACACTCAGATAAGGCCCCCATAATCGTTCATAAATGTTGGGACAAGAGTGAGGCTAAGCGGAAAGTGGTTTTAATTATTCTTGTTTTTAGTGAACTCGTTTTTCGCTGACCGTTAAAAGGCGGTTAACCAATTATTATTATTTTTTTTTTATTTAAGTTTTTTTATGCGTGTGCGGACTGTGTGTGGTATTTGGATGTTTGTGTCTCTCCTTCAATGTCCTTCAATGTTTATTGGGTCCTCTTAATATAATTTATATTCGATTTTATGACTTATGCGATTGTCCCTGAAACTTTTATTGCAGTCTTGACTTTTAAAAATTTAAAGGAACATCGTTCACCGATCGTTTAGATTTAAAAATCTGAATAGACATTTGTCTAACATGAAATATACATGTTGCAATATTAAATTTGACCACTGCATTATAATCATTTATCATGAAGATACAATGCTAGAAACAAATCAACTTTACTTAAGTTTTATAGGGTACATCATTTACTATATTTCCGATTGCGAAAATGCCACCGACTTATGCAATAATCACTGTAGATGTTGATAAAACGTTAAAAGTATGCGTTATAATTATCACGTCTTCTCAATTCCATTAGCTTTTGAGACGATTAATTGTTGAATAGATCCCATTCATGTGTTAAAAGATTCTACTTGAATTCGAACGGTATTTAAAAAACACAACTGATTTATTAATTAACCAAATATGTTAGTGTAGCAAATTATGTCTAGTTGCATCATGCTCAGTCAAGGTAGAAATACGACCGACAGCCAACGGTTCTGCAAAAACCTGCAAAGATGCATCCAATGTCTACAATAGCTGGTCAAACATTATCATTTGACCTAAAACAGATCGGTTGTACAACCAGACTGGAAAATACGACCAGAAATAAGAGACCATTGTCTGACGGAAGTATGCCCTTATGAAGTATGAATTTGTGAGTTCCCTTTCTAAGGCAATACAAAACGCGTTCCGACTATTTGGCGTTCAAGATTTTGCTATTAAAAATTATTACCCAAACGCTTGCATCAGTCTGATAATCTGTTGAGATTTTAGTTATGATTGGTTTGCAAAAACAACACAAAGATAGTTCTTACGGTCTGCTGTTTTCATTGGCTTTAGAAAGATAATTTGCATTAAATGGACTTTATATTGGTTCATCACAAGCATTTTCTTTCCTGTCTCATGGTTAGCCTCAATATTTTTTTCAGTTATTTTTACGTTAAATATTAGCTCAAAATCTTATACGCGATATACGACATCTACGACATAATCATGGTACTTATTTAGTAGTTCTGATTTTTGGGTATGTTCGTTATCTCTATTTCTAGGTATTTACAACTACCTGGAATGATGGACAGGGAATGATAACAACAAAGGCACCAACAGCTGTCCTCTTTAAACCTGATGGTACACTGTTTGAGTTCGGATACGATGTATGTACAAATTGAGTATTAAGTTAATAAACTTTCGTAAAATGAGAAACTGTATTGGGCATATCCTGCATAAGAACTGTTAGAAAATGGTCAAATACAGAAAAATAAGCCAATACGGTAAACTGAACCCGTTCTAGAAATTAGAACCTTGATTCCTTCGAAACAAATGCTATTTCCAAAACAAAGTATTTGCAACGGCTTAAAACCAGTGCCAAAACTAGATGAATAATTTCAATTGTACATGTGTATATAAAATTAGTATTATTGCATTTAATACAAAACCATAGGTCAAATTTCAAAGACAATACGAAAGTACCGTTTATATTATATTACACGATATAATACTTATATTCGATATCAGTTATTTACCTAATATCAACAACAACAACAAAACAACAAATAAGATCCTTATTGCACTCAAGTTATACATACATTACAACATGAGGACAAATTAGATTAGTCACCTGTGCCAATAAGGGCTTAATAATACTAATACGAAGAAGGTTGACTTTGTATTGAGTGGCGGAAATGGTGGTGTATATTTTATGGTCGTACATGTATGAAAAATGTCTCATATCATGGGGAAGACATTTATTTTAAATATCTATACAAAATAAGAGAGATAAAAGTATATACAATCTAGTGCCAGATTTCAAAGGATGTGCCTCGTATAAGCATATCGTATAAATAAGCTACAAACGAAATTAGGAAACTCAATATAAT
Source organism: Mya arenaria (assembly GCF_026914265.1). Lineage (NCBI taxonomy): Eukaryota > Metazoa > Mollusca > Bivalvia > Myida > Myidae > Mya > Mya arenaria. The sequence continues at coordinate 57,477,075 of NC_069128.1, forward strand.
ATCTTTAATTTAACAAAAAACGGGAGAAAGTACCCTGGTTGACATACGTTGCGTATTAAATGTGTTACAAATAAAACTACTCTTGTCAATAATTTAACATTTGTGCAAGTAAACAGTTCGTTGTATATAATTGTATTTGGCCCTATTGATTGGTTTATATATTCTTTTGACATTTGAAAAGAATGGGCAAACTAGTAAGTAGTGGTATTCATCACAAGAGTCTGACATACAAATAAAACAGTATATTTTTTATTATATCTTCCTAATTCCATCGGGAATTTGTTGTTTAATATACGGAGTTTACTCATAAAATGTTTCAACTAAGGCGAAAGGTTTAAACAGTATATTTTTTATTCGGGAGTTTCCTTGAACGATGAGTAATGTTTGCCGTAGAAGAGTTATTTATAACAGAATGCCAATCTTGTAGGAACTGGTCGATTGGGACTTGTTTTACACATTTGTGTAAACTAGGATTTATATTTGTAGATTGTTCTAACCATATATTAGAATAAACCGTATTATCTTTATTCGACGTATATGATCTGTCCATTTAAAAGATCTGGAATTGTCATATTGCATGTACTTATAGGAAAAAAGTGATAATTTAGTTTGTTTACCTCGAAGAATGAAATCCAAAATTTTAGTTTTTGTTATTTTTCTGAGAAGACTAAGATTAATTTATTCAATATGTTTTAGGTTTTCATAGCCCCATACTTCAGCAGATTATACTAGTATTGGCAATATTGTATGGTTAAATAATTGTGATTGTAAGTCTGTCGGTATTTTCATCAATACCTTAAAAACCATACTGTCTTCACAATTTGTGTTTTTCGCGATTGAACTGTATTTAAACATTAAAAATTCTGTATATCTATGCCTTTATTTTAGGCCCAAATAGAGTATGCTGCGCTTGTTGAGAGAAAAGCTCAAGCAGACTGGTTGTATTTCAGTCGTTTCAAAATGTTGCTGTTTCACCAGGTAATCTACATGTGGACCGCGACATGCAGCAAAACGTCTTCTATTTAATTTCATGTTATCGGGAATCGTAACGTTATAGTTCCAGTTCAAAAATGAATTGCGATGCGTATGCTATGACGTAGTTTTAAGGCTTAATATTTATTTTAAGTCACGAATGACATTTTGAAGTGATGAAAAAAACATAAAAATAAGACCCCCTTTCTCTTTTTTATAGCTCATGTTTTTCTGCACGATATTAAACGTATTATAGAACTCTTAGTTTGCCTGTAGCTCTCAAATGTGCGCGTTTTCTCTTAGGCTGCCCGCTAAATTTAATTTTAGATCAAAATGATATGGTATAATGACACTCATAATAATTCTCGGAATAAGAAAAAAACCTTACACAGTATTAAAGTTACCAAGGCTGAAACGTTCTTATTCGTATTCTTTCTCTTTTTCCCAAAATTGTTTTAAATATTTTTATATTGCGTTGAGGCATAAAGTTTTACTTTCAGTTGGCATTTTATAGTTCTGGTTATAAACCATTCTCTCTATTTTAAATATAGAATGTTACTACTAGAACACGATTACGTGCCGAAAATGGAAGCTCTATGAAAGCGTTGGACATCTTTTCAGCTGTTATCAGATATTTTAAAGACAAATTTCTGAACGAAATGAGAGATAAAGTAACAAATTTATCGTTGGAACGCATTATATGGGTTTTGACCGTTCCCGCCATTTGGGATGACAACGCCAAGGAATTCATGGCCATGGCTGCAGAACAGGTTTTACAAAAATCATCATCTCATAATTTTACGAAACAGTTTTGTAGAACTGTTTAACGTTTAAACTTTAATGATAATGAAGATTAGAGAAACTGCAAAAGTTATAATGGTTTGTTCTAGTACGTAGGCTACCCGTGCATTGTAAGTTGCAGTATGACTCCTAAGAATGATTTCCTGGTTCTATAGTTTTATTTGTTTTACTACTGGGCTTGACCCTGAAGTTTTGATAGTATTATGAAAATTCGTTTTGAATCTCATCATGTATGTGAATTTTCCCACTTTGCTAACTCTGCAAAGCGATTTCCTAATCATTTTTATACATTTTATAACCGTTGTTACAATGAGTAAATACGATCATTTTATTTGTAAATACGGTATTTTAAATAAAACATCTTTATTTCGTTATAGACCGTGTGCCCTTATTATTGGTCTAACGCTTTAAACTTGCCAATTCAACTTGTATGTACCTAGATCAAGTAATGCTATATGAGTTTATGTCTGGCTGTCAATTGCCAGTTTGTATATGCAACAATATTCTTGTATATTTGTTGTTTTATGCAAACATAGGCGGGTATACCAGAGAAGAGTTTGCGATTGGTGTATGAACCGGAGGCGGCAGCTCTGTTTTGCAAGCACACAAGTTTCTCATCAGAAGCGTTGTCAGGGAAAAAAGAAAGTATTTTCACCAGAGGATCAAAGTTTATGATTATTGACTTAGGAGGTAATAATCAGGTTAACCTTAGAAACAATTAAGAATAAAATTTGACGTTTTTCATTTATTTCTTACTATAAATAGCATCACAATGAAATGACAATGGTAAACCCAGTTGCCAAAACGTCAAGGAATACACTCGTTAAAGGCACAAGGTTTAGGTCTAAAGAACATTTAACGAAAACAACACAACATACATAACAACCCAGACATATAGCTCATGAATCAATTCATCGCCATGAACAAACCATAAACTCATTTTTAATTTTTAGATGGAACAGTAGATATAACATCGCATGAAGTTAACAGCGACGGAAGACTAGATGCCTTAGCTGAGCCTTCAGGTGGTCCATGGGGAGGAGTGTTAGTTGACGCAAGGTGGCAGAACCTGTTGGAAGAGCTTTTTGGAGCTGATGTAGTAAACGAATTGTGTAACGACTTTACAGACAAACTAGACTTGGATCGCGATATTGAAGTTAAGAAAAGAGCAATCAAACTTTCTGAGTTAGAAATCGCCAGACTGAAATTACCGCCCTGTGTAATGTCTATTTTTACTGAGAAGAACGAGAATGTGCCTTTTAAGGAGAGACTGAAAGGAAGTAAGTTTGAAGACAAAGTTGAATACAGGAGAGGAAGCTTGGAAATACTGAACAAATTCCTCCTGGAAACATATATTGATCCAGTATCCAATGTCACGGCTCATTTACAAAGGGAACTGTCACGGCGAGAATTGAAGGATGTAAAGACCTTGATCTTAGTTGGTGGCCTTTCAGATTCCAAAATCATAAGAGCTGAGCTACAGGCTAGATTCCCAGGATACACCCTACTTATGCCCGAAGAGGCAGCTGTATCCGTTTTGAAAGGTAAACCGATACCATAGGTATACGATCAGATACATTATGATATTACAATGAAAACAACATCCTGACGCATTATAGTCACACATAAAGGCAAAACTAGTATTTAAAAACACACGACAAGGACACAATATACATGCTTTACCAATAAATGTTTGTTAATTGTCATTTAAATCCATTTTTTATGCGCTGTGTTCAACCATATGATATTTAGCCCACTGTATTTATATACATTTGTATATCAACAACACCGACTGAAAAAAGTTAGATAAATCTTGCTGTTGTATACATCATTTTGGCTGTTTGGTGTCCATTTCAGGAGCTGTCATATTTGGCCACTCCAAAGCTTTTATCAAGTCCCATAAATTGCCGTATTCGTATGGTAGGTAAACACATTATTTTTTATAGTTTTAGCGTACTCAAAACAGGTAGTAGTAGTTGTATTATCGACCTACTTATAGTGAATGGTTCAACCAAATGGAGCCGATGTGACCCAAAATATCGGGCATTATTTTTTTCGTAGAAGTAGTAAGAGAAGTACAAATAGTAGTAGTAGTAGTAGTAGTAGTAGTAGTAGTAGTAGTAGTAGTAGTGGTAGTGGTAGTGGTAGTGGTAGTGGTAGTAGTAGTAGTAGTAGTAGTAGTAGTAGTAGTAGTAATAGTAGTAGTAGTAGTAGTAGTTGTGGTAGTAGTAGTAGTAGTAGTAGTAGTAGTAGTAGTAGTAGTAGTAGTAGTAGTAGTAGTAGTAGTAGTAGTAGTAGTAGTAGTAGTAGTAGTAGTAGTAGTAGTAGTAGTAGTAGTAGTAGGTAGTAGTAGTAGTAGTAGTAGTAGTAGTAGTAGTAGTAGTAGTAGTAGTAGTAGTAGTAGTAGTAGTAGTAGTAGTAGTAGTAGTAGTAGTAGTAAAGGCGTGTAATGAAATAAATGCATCGCTCAAAACACAAATAAATTCATTACGCAAAAGAATCGGGCCAGATATTGACCATTGTTACCTTGAGGACTACAATTCATATACGTATTGCACTGGTAAAGAAACACTATCTTAAGTTCGGTTAAACTGTGGTGTTTTATTTCTCTCATAGCTAGCATAAAGTCACACCGCACGCAATCTTCGTTTTCATTGTGATACAGAAGCTTGAGGTCACACATCTCTAATAAAGTCATACAATATTTTGTTTTTCTTTTGTTCAGGTGTCTGTACCAATGTTCCTTTTGACGTGAATATCCATAGGGAATTTTTGAAGATTCAACAGAGTGACGGGAGAATTATGTGCTCCGACGTCATTCATCCCTTGGTCAGAAAAGGCGAAACGATAGTTGTGGAAGAAACAACACGCAAGAAATTATTCCACTCCCCTAGGCCAGGAATGCGTCATATAGAGGTTGAAATATACAAAATTCCACAAGATATTGAACCTGGAAGTGTGCTTTACACAATAGACTGTAAACGAGTATGCACACTTAACCTTGATGTTCAAAACGTACAAAATGATGAGAAAGCTACGGTTAGCGTCCAGATGCATTTTGGTGGTACGAGGATTGAATTTACTGCAAACGAATTCGGAACAGAGAATTCAGTGAGCTGTAAGCCGAGGTGGTTCCCTTGAGCGATTTTATCATAAATAAAATGTATCGTTATTGCTGTCGAAAACTGTTTGCTGTGCAATTTTAAAAACTATAAGTGTCAGATTTAATGTGCATTGCTGTCACTTTTTTACCACAGTCTACAATTAGCAAATAGGCATATTAAATCAGATTTATCAAAATAAATCAATTTGAGTTTGCGTATTAAAGTTGCACTCTCACATATTGACCTTTTAACAACTTTTCTTTTGTCTTGGAAGGAGCAAATATTTGGGTAAATATCTGCAAACCAATGATATAAGATTGCTGAAAAAAATCAGATCGTAGATTTTCATATTTCCGTTCGTAAATTAATGTCTTATGGATTAAACCGTTACTAACGGTTAAGAAATATTGCATACAACATCAATTTCTGCACGTAAATATAAAAATCTGCGATCTGATCTTTTGTCAGCTATCTTATGTTACTGGTTTCCATGGGTTTTCGCAAAATTGGCTCGTTCCAAGACAAAAAATAAAAAAGCTGTTAAAACGTTCAATCTGTGAGAGTGCAGCTTTAAATAAGGAAAGTATTGATAAATGTCAGATTTAGGGGATTTATCCCTGATAAATATAGTATTGTAGGTAAATACGAACTTCCATCATACTAAACAGAATTTCCTAATTCTTAACTTAACTTTTCCAAATAAATTCGCTTGGATTTTTTTGCATAACAGCCATTGATGAAAATGTGACAAAATCGTGGACAATGTATGGCATTGTTACCCCAAAACAATTGTAAACAGACTTACATTTAAACAGATGATAAGTATCAATTCCTGTCAAATGCCAGAGCCAACGTATTGTTTGTGTATATTGTAAATCACAGTTTGCTTCATGTGTGTCCATAACGAATGTTTTTGTTGTTATTTTTATATTTATGTCTATTTTTTGTATTGTATATATTTGTATATGTGTAAAAGCTATATTTCTCTTCACACGTGCACGATAAACAGAATAAATTTAACTTTTTTGTTTTGCTTTTGACAGGCACAGTACGTATTATAAATCAGGATTTGAGAAAATGCAATAGTGGAACCCGGTTATTATAATGGTTTTCGCCGTTGTTAGGGCGGGCCACCGGAAGGGCGGCGTCAAACTTACCAATGGTATTAAATAAGATTTTACCTGACACAGATGTTTTTATGGCAAAGTATTATGTCTGTAACACTGCCGCGACCAGCTTTCGTCTGCAATCGGACACGTTACATACTAACCGAAATACTAAAACAAGAATGTATTCCTACCTCCAAGAAGTCCGCTAAGAATATTTCAAAACAAAAACATTGTATATGTCAACACCAAACAAAAACAGAATACATTCCAACGCACTGCTAAATTTATTTCCGATAACTAAGCTTATAGTCGATTATATCGCTGCAATCTACAGATGCAAGCCCTGTAGCTGAGTAATCATTAACCAGGACAATGTATTGAACGAATCACTCCAGCCAATTCAGATTTATGAATTGTAAGCATTCCGGTCATTGCAAGACACCGATACACATAAAAGCTAACAAGTTAAGGAACATATTCATTTAACGTGGCACATGTAACATTTAAAATCTAGATGCTACCGCAGACACAATCGCTAGCTCAATCTTAAAATCAGCCCCTGAGAGTATTCCAAATAAAAACGTAACTATTCGTCCAGGCGACGTCCCTTGGATAAACAAAGAGGTAAAATAACGAATCAGAAAACGTAACAAATTACATCGAAAAGCTAAACTTTCAAATAATGCACTGGCTAGAGAATAATTCAGAAACTATCGCAACTAAACAAAAAATATCAATCGAAAAATTAAAAAGGAATACGAATATACATTAATAAACAAAATTAACTCTGATAACATGACAACTTAAGTATGATTCAAACTAGCTTAACAACTAACTAAAAACAAACATCTTCACCCATTCCAACTCTTATTGATGGAACAATTAAGGCCGAGTCCGATGAAGAAAAGGCAGACCTTCTAAACACATACCTCTAGCAAACAATCAGCCATAGAAACTCAGCAAGATCTCCTTTTTACAGTTGAGAACGTTCCATCCACTTTCTTCTCAGAAGTATTATTGACAAGCCAGGACGTAAGAGATGCAATTTCCTGTATTGATCCTAGTAAAGTCAGTGGTCCTGACTCGATTAGTCCTAAACTTATTAAAGAGGGCAAAGACAAACTTGCTGTACCTCTCTCGAAATATTTTAACAGATTGTTGGCAAACTCTACCTTCCCTTCTCCATGGAAGTTGGCGAACGTCTGCCCCATTTTCAAAAAGTCTGATCCATCTAGCCCCTGCAATTATAGACCAATATCACTTCTAAGTTGTATTGGCAAACTCATGGAGCGCTGTATCCACAAATACCTCTACAACTACGTCATCTCGAATAAAATACTTACATCCTTCCAATCTGGTTTCATCAAAGGCGATTTTAGCGTCAACCAGTTAGCTTTCTTTTACAACGACGTCAGCAAAGCCTTAGATGAAGGGAAAGAAGTAAGGGCTGTCTTTTGTGACGTTTTAAAAGCGTTCGACCGAGTTTGGCATCATGGCCTTATTCATAAGCTGTCATCCATCGGTATAAGTGGTTCACTTCTTCATTGGTGTCTTTCTTGTTCAAATTCATCTGCTGTGCTGATTCCTTTGTGTAAAAACATTAAAAATATATAGATTGATGACAAACTAGTACTTAACTTACACAAGCAGTTCCTAACAAAACAGTTTTAAACCGTGTTGGAAATGAATATTGCTTTAATATGTTGTATTGAGATGAACTTTTATTTATTAATCAAATCTGGCTGTTTGTGACAAAAATCATACTAGTAGATAAAGCCCTAGTTTTTTGCCTCTAAAAGGGGGTCTTACTTAATGTCCTGACTACTTGGCATGTCCTTGTGCTACTGAGTATGATACTACAATGAATACTACTATGACAAATCCATACAATAGGACAAATATTAAAAAACAAGGCGGGTGATTTTTAATACTTACCTGAAAAATTACAGAAACACGCTCAATAGCAAAACGTTTAAACATAGAACAGAACAGAACAGAATTTATTACACGTAAACTATACAGTTTTTTGTGTTTCATATACATAATAAATATATTACAATTACAATTATACAGTGTAGTGTGAAATATTAAATAGATATTATAAACAAATTTTTTGAAGGATGAACTGAAATTGTAAATTTCAAATCTACCAAACTAAAAAGTATACAGAACAAAACATATTCTATAGCACGTAAATTTAACAGAATGTGTGTTATGGTTACATATAAACATATCAGCATTACAACTAAACTAAGCTGATAGCGACTGGTATTATTGACATACAAAGGATGAACTGAAAAAAGTATTATTGCAATCATCAAAGTTAGTACAAGATTTTTATTTGACATTTGTATATGAATACATGTTGGAACAATCATTTTCAATATATAATTGAATACAGACGACAATAGAATTAAATATCATAACTTAAAGGTAAAACGTGATTTAAATATTCTAAATGATAATGTAAAAAATAAAAAAAGCTGCTTATTACGATGAACAATTAATGATATGGTTTATATATTCATTAATAATGTATTACGAATCTTAAATGCTTCCGATATATATTTACCTAACATAAATGCTTCAGATTTATTTTGTGTATTTAACAGCTGAACAAGTTTAAACATACTAGGTCTAACTTTGTAATAACGTTTAATATAATTTTGTCTTAACATAACATATAATGAACACTTAAACATAAAGTGATACTCATCTTCTAATTCATTAGAATCACATAATTGACAATGATGCAAGTTTCTTTCCAGTCTATCATATCTACCAGTATGTATTCTTAAATTATGGGAACAGATACGTAATTTTGTAATAGCAATTCTCAGGCTTCTTGACGCGATATTTTCTGAATAATATTCAAATTCAAATGAGGTTTTTAGTTCTCTATACAAAGTTAAAATACCATTTTCGTTGACATTTCGTTGCCATTGCTGTAAATATTCGTCAATGACCGATTGAATAACTATATTATCGCTTTTCTTAAGTTTAAACCAGTATTTTAAAATCCGTATATATCTATTAATATATAACGGGTATCTACCCAATTCACCATATATAGCAGCGTTGGATGTTGTTTGTCTAACCCCAAGTATAGTTTTGCAAAACTTCAAATGTATCCTCTCCAACTGTGCAGATTTTGTAAATCCCCATATTTCACAACCATATGTAATAATAGATGAAACGAAGGCATCAAATAACTGTAGTGCTAGCCTTGGTTTACATTCATACCTTTTTAAATTAGACAACAACGTGTTCATTGCTTTTAAACCTTTACCGTACAGGGTTTGGGTATTAAGATTAAAATTACCAGTATAATTCAACGTAACGCCTAAATAGTTAAAATCGTTAACAATCTCCACGTTTTCATTTCCATATATCCAAGTCTCATTTCGTTTTGTACCACCCCTTTTGCGAAATACCACAATTTTTGTCTTAGCAATGTTTACCTCTAAACCCCAAGTAGTACAGTAATTATGTAATCTATCTAGTGACATTTGTAAATCTTCTGGGGTTTCACCAAGTACGACCATATTATCGGCAAATAGTAATAAAATTAAACATATATCCTGCAAAGCTAACCCACAATCATTTCTATTATGTAAATATAATTCCAAGTCTTCAACGAACAGAGAAAACATTATTGGGGACATTATCTCCTCTTGCCTTAAGCCTACTGCGATATCAAAGTAATCTGAAAAACTATTACAGTGTTTTACACAGGACTTAACTGACTGGTACATACTGCGTATAATACGTAACATTTTACCATCTAAATTGGATTTATACAACTTCAACCATAACGGATTCAAATATATGGAATCAAAACAACCTTTCATATCAATAGAACAGCAATATTATCGTTTGTTCAAGTTTACATATTTTTGAACAATTGAGTGAAGAATAAAAACTGCATCAACTGTAGACCGACCTCTTCTTAAACCAAACTGAGCGTCAGAAGTAACATTATTTTCGTCACACCATTTTGATATTCGCTGGTTAAGTACACATGTAAACAGTTTCGAAATATTGCTTAACAGAGTTATTCCTCTATAATTTTTAACGTCAGTCTTATCGCCTTTTTTGTGTAATGGTATGATAATTCCCTTAGTCCAAGCTATCGGAAAATTTCCGCAGTTTAAAATGCTATTGAAAATCTCTGTAATATATCCACCTAAGATATCACATGCTTCAATAAAATACTCATTTAGCAATTTATCTTCACCCGGAGATTTATTCTTCTTAAGCAAGGCAACAGCTTTACGAACTTCATAGTATGTTATCGGGTTATCTAGGTCTCCCAAAATAATATCAAGTTCATTAAAATCATAGTTCCTGTTAAAGTTTTCAGCTTCCTCATTATTATCATGATTAATATCAGCGAACATTTGCTCGAAATGATTTTTAAAATCCTCCAGAGGTACATTAACACTTTTATTTGCGATCTGTGAACGAAAATATCTCCAGAATTCTTTAGGCCTATTACGTTTCAAATTTTCAAACTCTTTCAAACGTTTAAATTTAAACGCTCTACGTTTCTTTGACACAGTAGTTTTATACAAACTTTTCAATCTACACAATTCAACTCTGTCTCGATCACTATGCGAATTATTATAAACATTCAAGGCGTTTTCATATAAGTTCTTAGCATTTCTGCATTTTTGATCGAATCATTTAGCAGAATCAGTGATAAAGCATTTTTAAAAACTTGGGTATTCTATTACATGCCTAACAAATAATGGTTCGGCAACCTCACGAACAATATCTGTAAAAGTATTCACCATAAAGTCAACATTAATAACATTTTGTACATCACAATTTTGAACTAAATTGTTAAAATCGACAGTTCTAGCAATTAATCCATTTCTGAATGCGTCCTTTTCTTCATCACTCCATTTTAGATATTCACTTATGCGTGGTATTTCTTTAATTTCATGTGTATTGCACGCAATATCAAAAGACAATGGGGCATGATCACTGAAATCATTGAAATGACCAACCTCAAACTTATCAACAAGATTAAAATTATGTTCATTAAGTATTAAGTAATCGATAAAAGTTGAGCCATTTGTATTGAAACATGTATAATTGCCGACGCCAAAGTCCGCTCCCAAACGGCCGTTAACAATTCTTAGTGCAGTGGCCTTACATAAGTCTAATAACTTATTTCGATGAGAGTTACTGCCCCTGTCCATTGAGTATCTAGGTAAGGGATTGTCACATACATAATTATCACCATCAATATCTAGGACATACATGTCACAAATAATGCTATCTGTTTTACATGACGTTCTGGCATTAAAATCACCAGCAATCATAACTGTGCCTAATGTTTGATATTGGTTTATATCATCCTCTAAACTCGCAAAAAGATCAGTGTCTATCAATCTAGCAATAGGTGATGAATACCCCCACATGTATACTGCTGCAAGATATATATATCAGTATCAATGTTAAAAAAGTGTTTGTCAATTTTTAACCAAATAATTGTATCATGCCTATTTTTAACTATCGAAATACCTTCCTTAATAGTGTTGCGAACAAAAATAACAATACCACCGCTATTTCGTTTTGCCCGTCTATGCCTATACTTCCTATAATAATTATAACAATGGTACCCTGGAATATCAACATTGCTTGATTTACCGGTCCAAGACTCAGTTAAAACTATTAAATCATGAATTACAATAAAAGAAACAAAGTTAGTGTCTTCACGCTTTGCTGCACACAGCCCATTACAGTTCCAAATTAAGCACTTCAGCCCATCCGGCCCGTCCTATGCTTCTTTCACGGGTCTACCGTCTATGTACAGCGTGTCGTACGACACCCATGCCCTCCTTCCGGCCTGTTTTTCTTCTTTAACCCGGTTGAAGAGACGCCTCCTCTTCGCTGCTACTTCCGGTGGGAATTGCTCTGAGACGTAAAAGTCAGTGCCTCTCAAATTCCTACTGTTACTGCGCACTTGTTCGCGTTCACCGTAAAAACAAAATTTGCCGACGATGCTGCGGTGTTTCCTATCGTTTCCGTTTCCCGTGGCTCCCCTTCCGTCCGGCTGGCTCTGCTTCTGGCCCATCCTGTGCACCCTCTCGAAACGCATACTATCTACTACCTCTTTAGCTAATTTTAACTTATCGATGATAAACTCCCTCACAATCCGTTCAGACCTCGCTGGGGTCTCGCCTGTTTCTTCCGGAATATTTCCAAAGATTAAGTTGTTCCTCATGCTCTGAGATTGTACATAGTTCATATCCTCCTTCAACTTATCTTTGTCACGTTCCAGATCCGCGATCCTTCTCCTGGCCCCCTCCAACTCAACATCCACGGAGTCAACCTTGTTTTCAACTCGATCAAGTTTCGCACTGTTTTTCTTCGTAAAATTGTATATGTATAGCCATAACTTTTTTAAATCTCTGTCGAAATTATCCACCTTTTTGTCAAGCCCGTCAAGTGTCTTAAGCCTTATATCTATATCACTCAATTTTAAATCCATTCTCCCCAACATTGCTATAATATCAGAGTTCGTTGGTCCTAAGCTATTGTTGCCCGAATGGTCTTCCATATTTTCCTGGGCTTTGTCACACAAATGATTAAGAGGTTCGAATAAGTTGCTGATTGGTACGCTAATCTCCTCGTATAAAACAGAATTTGCTTCATTCAACACCTGGCTAATTGATTCCGATCAACATAAACTAGGTTTAATGACACTCGTGAACGCCAAAGACATACAAAACACACAAACAAAAAAATACACAAACAAGAACATGGAAGAACAGCACAAAATTCAAAAAAAGCACAGTACATACATACTATATATTCAAGCACACCATCTTAAATTGTTATTGTTTGCTCCGCTACTCATGAAAGATTGCTGAATTTTATTTACTGATTCATTATGCAGATATCATATTAACAATTTAGATTGATAAATCTATATAAGATAGACGTAATAAATTTTTGTCAGAATATCAAGTCTATATATATAATGTTACAATATCAGTCAGACAATATATATTTGCCTTATTATTATAACGTCTATATATACTACTAGGTATATATATAATTCGATCAATCAATACATATTTATCAGGACATAAATATTTATTTAAACATATGTGTTAACATATCGATATGAGAGCATATGAGTAATCCGGGCCGGCTAATTTAGCTGGTACAACACCTGACCTGCAAGTAGGGCTTCCCGGTTTTAATCCCCGGACTAGCCATATACCTTGCTAAGAATGTGATATTTTGCGCCCATGGTGTGACGCTCACACAGTCAATAACTGTGTAACCCCAGCTCTGGTGCGCTGTAATTCGAGGCCAATTTGTTTTGCCGGCAAAGCGCCTGAGTTGCAAGTAGGGGATCTCAGGTTCAATCTTCGGAATGGCGACATAAATTTCTGAGCTTGTGACAGAATAAAAACACAAAATAAGACACGTAGCTACGGGTTACCGCATTCTGCGTGAGCGGATTAGTGAATCGTCCATTCCGTATAAATCTGCACCTGAATAAGGGGCTGGCATATTAAATATGAGACATTTTACCACACCATACTATTCTCTAAAACAGAATACGAATGCAAGTGTTGATATTTTTTAGAATGAACACGGTTTTATTTCGTCTCATTTCTGTATTCGTTCTCGTTAGGCAATTATTATTTTTTATATAAAATAATTTCATAATAATTTGTTTCCTTTCAAACGTAGGTACAATCTTTATTTATAATTATTTATTACCTTTAAAACAGCGAGTTCAGGAGCCAGTAGAATAACAAGAATATATCTATTTTGATCGAAATGTCTTCTCATCTTCAATTGAAGTATTGTTGACTCTGCAAAACTCCCAACTAATACTACAGTTGATACGTTCTGTAAATGTGCCATTTGCAATAGTTTGCTTTCATGAACAATGGTATGTTCAATTGTTTCATTAAAGATGTCTAACAAATGTTTAGCATTGATAAACAGTTTCTCTCTTATATATGATACTTTAGAAGCATGTTGGTTTTCTTCGATTTGTGTTACACCAGCTAGTTCAATGAGCTTTGACGGTAGTTTTATACTGAAATGATCATCATCTCTCTTCTTTACTTCAAACGATCTTTCAAGCTCAAGTTGTTCGTCAATTTCTTCGGTGGAAAACGTCCCCAGCACTTGTGCTCCAAAAAACTCATCCAAAAGCTATAGAAATGTAAAAACAAAAGTATTATCGAGAATAAAGATACCTTCAAACTTTTATAAGCCTTAAGATTAATTACCTCTAAAACAAAATTGACTTGGTGTAAGTCAAAATATAGCAGTCTTAAGCTACCATAATTTAATGGAAACTTCAGAGACTTCGATAGAGTAGCGAGTATTTAAAGATAAACCTTTTACAATACAAAGGTTCAAGTCCTTGCGAAACGTTTAAGTAGTTGTTTCTTTAATGTAGATGATAGCGTATTAACTTACATTTCTTAATCTAGGATGGAATTCGATATGCAACTTAAATCATTTTAAAAGCCATACGTTATTGACCTACTGTATTCCACTAATAATATCAATATTGGGCTGACGTCAGTTACAATGCAAAATATCGGTACAAGTTAATTGATGTCAACTACATTTTTTGCATCAATGTATTTCATCTGTTACTCAGCAAAATGCAAGTGATTCGTGAACAAACAGTGTCTAGAGCTTTACATTAAAAAAAAAAGGATCAATAATATAACCAATATTGAAAGTATTTCGGTCACATATTATCCAAATACGTTTGAATAGCATAAAAAACAAAGGAAACTAATGGTACAAGCCCCGTGGTAACAAAGCACATACACACATGTTAAGAAGCACACAGTAAGGGCCAAAACGTCACTGAACTAGCGACACAGCGGTACAAACACCACAGACAGACAATTACATGTATGTTGCCATAAATAATTCATGTTCGTTTAGTTATCCCTTATATGATGTTTGGAGGTTTTGGATCACTGAATACTCATGCCTCTGGCTCCGCCCATATACGCCAAATGCATCATCTATAGCCGGTTAAACAACCTCACAAATGAAAAAAGCGGACCACCACAATCAGCAATTGAGAGTATTCTTTTGAGTATAAACGTGGAACTTACAACTTCAGGGTGGGTTCATACACAAGCTAAGTCCAAAGCTTTACATGCACCGCAAACTATATCAAAACATTTAATGGTGCTTGATCTTTATTCTATAATTGACGAGTAGACTTTGCAATGTGAGTTTGCAAAAAGTAGTATAAAAACTTTTCTGAGAGTCTTATCTTTTTATATTGCGTTTTGGTGGTAGATACTTATTTACTGCGAGAATGACTTTCTTGAAGCATGCAATACATTAAGCGATCAAACTGATTTACGTATATTTGCAGCAGCACGTTTTAGGCGGCAGATTTATACAACATTTTAAAATGTAATAAATTATAAAGGTTACAATCTGGTAACAATGAGAACGTTCTTATGGTCATCGTGTGTAATCATGTCTATGATCATATATCTCACTTCCAATAATTTAGAATGCATATGCCTAAATCAATTGTGTGTTTTAACTGATTTGGATACTGATGTGCGTTTATTGACACTTCGGGAAATTTCTTACAAAAGCAAGCCAAACAGAGAGTCATATTAAAACCGGTTTTGAAAGAGCTATAAACTTCAATAGATATAACCGATATAGTAAAAGATTTATGCCTGACATGATATCGAACGGATATAGATAACTCATGTCGCTCCAATTTATGTTGATGACCGGTTGATGTTCCGTCCGATGTTGGACCGATATTGATAGGGTTATTCATTAGTTGTTGCAGATATACCGATAAAGGTTTTCGGTCCAACTGATGTTGATGACCTGTTGATGTTGTTTACCCATGCTTGACTTATGTCGCGCAATATTGCAAATTAACGCGGACCGATATCAAACATATTTTTAACAGATATCGGGTCGATATTTATGGCAAAATTTATTTTATATGGGACCGATAAATCCATGCTGGCTTGGGAAAATCCAATTTTAAAGCCTAGTTTTAATACTGCCTACATCTGTTACCGGGCGCTTATCGTTGGGGTTAAATGATCACTTGATAAGCAGGTAATAGGTTCGTTTTATTGTTTATTATTTCTTCATAGAAATATATGAGCGTGAGCCCTGAAAGCATACAAAATACAAAATATATGACATCTGAATATTAATCATGTTACATATTATAATTACATGTTATAATATAATATAATATAATCACATGAATATAAGTATTACAGTAATGACCATGGATGAATACACAATAACATACATGTAAACAACATAAAACAGTACAGACATGTTACAAACATAATTACAACATTACAAACATACATGACATAACATTATGACAGTCTTACCAGTATGTGGTACTGAGCTCCACTATATGTCTCTAACACTCGATCTCAAGCACTCGTGTGGGGTTTATGTTTAAACGGTATCTGCAATGTTAAATTAACATGTGCCCAGAAGTATGGAAAAGTGATAACATATATATATAAGAAGAAATAACCAATACTGCCATTTAAGAAGTTATTATTAAAACACATTTTCATCTATCAGAGGTTGACAATGATAAATCAACGAGTATTTACTTAATCGCTCTAGTGAACGAGAATGAGTACAACACTGCAATTAGCAATTACCCAATTTCAATCGGAAACCACATCGAACTGATTTAGAAACAATAGCAACGAAATGACAACCACAAACAAATAAAACAACAAGACTTACCAAAATCCTATATTCCTTAGAACCCTGATCCTTTATTATTTATAGTAAAATATATAT
This sequence comes from Mya arenaria, assembly GCF_026914265.1. Lineage (NCBI taxonomy): Eukaryota > Metazoa > Mollusca > Bivalvia > Myida > Myidae > Mya > Mya arenaria. Next base: position 57,493,891 of record NC_069128.1, read on the forward strand.
GTCTATATTGTTTGACAGGTGAAAAAGTTGTGTCAACCTTATGACGAACGAAAATTAAAGGAAAGCGGTTAAAACAACTGACCAATCAAATCTTGCATTTGCAAGCATACCAAGCCCTGGAGTTCAATAAAGGTCAAACTATAAATATATTAAAACGAAAGTAAAGAAAGTAGTCCCTCTAGCGTAAACCAGTATGTCGTAAATAATGACCCTGTCACATACTCCGCCACTTTGAGAAATGACGTCTCGTCATCGTCTGTCAATATATATAGTTGTATATATTTCTCTACTAATACATATGTACTTAACAATACAAAACTATCATGAAAAGCCTACACGCTTATCAGCTTTAAATACTTTCTACCTCTATGCATCTCTTAACACATAGCTACTTTTACTGACTATAACCTGACTACTACTCCCCTACTTTGAAAATATTGTGCCCTCACAATCAAACAAAAAAAAAAATGAATATTTAAAAAAAAATACAATAAAATACAAAACCGTGCATATCAAGTATTTCAAAATTGTACACAGTAATACAATAAACTCAACATTAATCCCACTTCTTTAGCTCGAATACTCAATATATTAAATACTCTCCTTTCCATACTATACTAAACAATATTATACAATTATCACAATAATTCACAAATAAAAATGTGTTAAATCATGTCTTGTCAATTACATACTATAACATACACATTTTTAATACATGACAAAAAATAAAACATACTCTTGTGATTGCTCACCTTAATCACTTTATTTCATTATAGTCTAAATAATCTTATGAACAACCTCACTATCTAGTTGGCTGAATACTCCAGACGACATCAATGTATTTTATGCATCTACTTTCGTATCTCTTGGTCTTGTTACCATCTGGTACATGTGGTAATCACCGTATTTATCTGGCGGTTTCTTCTGTCTCGTTGATCTTCTCTGAATAGGTTTTGGTCCAATGTTTCTCTCATTCTGTTCTATCTGTGTTTCTTCCCTGCCATTCACATCTGTTGCTCTCGGTAATTCTACTACCTCTTTGTGAGTTTCTTGCTGAATATTTATCTCGGCTACTTCTTCACCGACTTCAGCTCCCTCATCATTCTCCACTTCAAAATCAGTCTGGTTCTCTTCCTGAGTACCTTTAACTTCTGTCTCTACTTTCTCAATATTCTCTGTATTCTCTTTACTCTTATGCGCATTTTTATTCTTTTCTTCTACTACTTCTGTAGTCTTTTCAGATCACCTGCGGGCGTCCCCGAGTCCATGTGTACATGCTACACAATCATCATCTGATTCTTCATCTTCTATTGTCTGTCTAATTTCTTCACTTCTCTCTACCGTTTTGTTGTTTTCTAAGACTGTATCTTCTGTTGGTACGTGTCCTCTTTTCCGAAGTCTGGGTTTCGGTATCGGCTTGTCCAACTTCTTTTCCGTCTCTTCAACACCCGATTCTATTGGCAACAGATGGTTCCTATGTATCGTCTTTTCAACTCCTGTTTCTGATCTTACTTTAAACACCGGTATTTCTGGTCTCTTCTGTTCAATCACTGTGTAAACATTGAATTCATACTTGTCTGCTAATTTGTGTTTACCTTCCCCATGTGAAAGTATTTTTACCAACACAGTATCTCCTACTGACACCTTTGAAGCTTTAGCTTTCTTATCATAAACTGCTTTCTGTTTCAGTCTAGCTTTCTCATTATGTCTTTGTGCTATTTCCTGTGCTTCTTTCATTCTCTGTTTCAGATCTCTTATGTAATCAGATTGAGTTGTCCTTTCTGTTTCCACTCTTACTTCTTCAAATACAGAATCTATAGGTAACTTCGGTGTCCTGCCGAACATAAGTTCAAATGGTGACAATTTAGTACTTTCATGTTTTGTACAGTTGTAAGCATAAACTAAAGGCTTAATATAATCCTTCCAGTTTGGCTTCTGATCTGGCTGTAGTGTTCCAAGCATACCTAGTAAAGTTCTATTCCATCTTTCTGTACAACCATTCCCCATCGGGTGATATGGTGTTGTCCTGCTTTTCTTCATACCCATAGTTTCACATAACTCTTTAATCAACCCCGATTCAAAGTTTGTACCTTGATCTGTGTGAATCTTGTCCGGAATCCCATACTGTGTTATGAAGTTGTCGTAAAATGCTGTGGCTGTTGTCTTTGCCGTCTGATTCTTGGTAGGTATAGCAAACGCATACTTTGTAAAATGATCAGTGATAACTAAAATGTTCCCAAACCCTTTTGAAGATTCTAAACTCAAATAATCCATGGATACTTATTCTAATGGGTATGTTGTTACTATGTTAACCAGTTCTGATCTCGTTGTTGTTGTTGACTTTCTCTGAATACATCTTTTACATTTCTGAACCCATCTCTCAACATCATTCGTCATTCCAGGCAAAAAATATCTTTCCCTTAGCAGTGACGTCGTTCTCTCCCGTCCGGGATGTCCAATCTCATCATGAAGTCCCTTCAATACATCATTCCTATAAACCACTGGTAAAACTTATTGAAAGACCTGCTTACTATCTCCATTCTCCTTCCACACTCTATACAAAACTCCCCGTATCACCCTAAAATTGTCAAAATTTCTCCTCATCGTCATATCATCCTTTGTGTCACATTCTTCCCTACTTGGTAAAACCTGATCTATGACTGTCCTCCTCCATCTCTCTATCAATGGGTCTTCTCTTTGTTTTCTTCTGATTTCCCTATATTCTATCTGAGCTAATGGTGCTCCAGGAGTTTCAGTAGCTTCTACAATTTTTATGCTTGCTGTAGGTATTACTTCTATATATGGATTGGCATCAATGCTTCTACAAGTGGTTTTAACAGTACTATCTTCAATCTTAATGAAATCTTTGTCTTCTTCTGTAATCCTCTCAAATGGGTATCTACTCATGGCATCAGCATCAGTATTCTTAAATCCCTGTCTGTAAAATATGTCGAAATCAAATTCCCCTAAAGCTGAAGCCCATCTCTGTCCTGTGGCATCCAATTTAGCAGATGATAAAACATATGTCAGTGGATTGTTGTCCGTATAGACTACGAAGTGATTGTATGCCAAATAATCTTTAAATTTCTCCGTAACAGCCCATTTCAATGCTAAATATTCCCATTTAAATGCTGAATAATTCTTCTCAGATTTAGACAATGCTCTGCTGGCAAATGCGACTGGTCTCTTGTCTTGATATAAAACAGCTCCTAAACCCTTTCCAGATACATCTGTATGCAATTCAAACTCTCTGGTAAAATCTGGATAGCTCAAAACTGGTGGTTGTGTTAAAATCTTCTTCAAACTCTCAAATACCTTATCTTCATTCTCTGTCCATATCCAGTCCTTCTGTTCCTTCTGCTTTCCCTTCTTCTTCGTGCTCTGTCCTGGTAATAAACCTTGCAGTGGTTTGGTTATTTTAGAAAAGTCCTTAATAAAACGTCGGTAATATCCTGCAAAGGCTATAAAAGATCTTAATTCGTCAGCATTCTGTGGAGTTGGCCATTTCTCAATTTTCTCAATTTTACTGGGATCTGTTTCTATTCCTTCCTCACTAACAACATGCCCTAAGAAGCTCAATTTCTCTTCAATGAAAAAACATTTCTCCGGTGATAGTTTCAAATTGTTCTCCTTTAACCTTGTTAAAACTTTGTCCAATCTTTCTAAGTGTTCTTCAAATGTATCAGCAAATATTATTAAATCATCCAAATAGGCTACACATATGGTCATATTATAATCCCCTAAGCAATCTTCGATTAATCGCTGATAGGTGGCCGGACAATTTGATAAACCGAAAGGCATTCGAACAAATTCGTAGAACCCGAGATTTCCTACTGTAAACGCAGTCCTTTCCTTGTGAGAGTCTTCTACTTCAATCTGGTGATACCCGGCCTTCATGTCTATTGTTGAAAAGTATTTACTACCAGCTAAACAATCAAAAATCTCCTCTATCCTAGGTAAAGCGTATGCATCTTTTGTACTACGTTGGTTCAACATCCTATAATCCACGCACATGCGTAATTTTCCAGTTTTCTTTGTAACTAATACAACGTTGCTTGTCCAAGGTGAACTAGATCTTCTAATAATGCCTGCATCTAAAAGTTGTTGTAAATGTTGTCGAACCTCTTCTACCATACCTGGGGGAATGCGTCGATGTGGTTGTTTAAATGGTACTTGTCCTTCTGGTAATAAATCTACTCTATGTTTTATTCTTGTACAGAGTCCAATATCAATATCTGAGACTGAAAAGATGTCCTTGTGTGTGTCTAATAATTCATTAATTTGTTCTTTCTGTTCCAAATTCAGCTTGTTACTTCTATCTACATGTATCTTCTTCATAGCTTCTTGTGTTTGATCTTCTTTAATCATTTCATCTAAATTCCCTTCAATAACAACTGGCTGAAGTTCACAAAGTATTGCCTTTGGTGCAATTACTACAGAATTGGTTGTTAAATTCGAAACATTGACCATGACGTGTGGGTGTTCTCCTGATTTATATGTGAAGACAGTTGGTGTAATATCTATATAATCTGGTAGAATAGAATCTTCTGTTTCATGAACAATTGCATATGTTTGAGCACAGTTAATTTCCTTATCTGTGTGACCCATAATATTTCTACTTTCATTTGGACCTAAGATGATTTTGTCTGCCTCTGCACTCTTAACTAAAGCGATCCTATTCTTATTCTTCCGTAACTCCTTCTCCCTAATGTGTAACATCCTGAATGCCAAATACCATGGATTGTGTAAACTAGCTCTTTGTAAGTACTGTTCTCCAAAATTCTTCTTACATTCAATCAATAATTCATTCAGAATGTTTGTTCCAATAATAATAGGTGTGCTTTCAGAAAATTTTGTATCAGGAGTAATAAGAAATAGACATGTATGAACTGAAGACTTTGGAAGTCCATTTTTAATTTCAAGTTCAGCTTCCATGTACCCTAAGTATGGAAGTTCTTGTCCATCCGCACATTCTATTTTAATGATATCACTAAGAGGCTTGATTTGCTTATAATTCAAGTTGTTGTTGTAGTATGACTCACATATGACACTAACACAACTACCTGTGTCTAGTAATGCTACAGTTTCATGACTATCTAAATTTACTCTAACATCTGTGGTTTCACCTACCAATTTAGGGTCTATTCTTCCCTTTGTGCCTTCAGCTGACCCTACTACAGAGGCACTTACGCGTTTGGGCAGTTAGTCTGGATGTGTCCTTCCTCCCCACAATTGTAGCATGTTGGTCTGAAATTGTTCATCCCCCTCGGACCTCTTGGTCCATAACTACCTCTGCCTCTAAATTCACCTCTACCTCTAACACTTCTATCAAATCCACCTCTACTACCTCTATTCCCATCAAACCCTCTGGAATATCCACCTACACTACCACTACTCCCATCAAACCCTCTGTAAAATCCACCTACACTACCTCTATTCCCATCAAACCCTCTGGAAAATCCTCCATTACCTCTAAAAGCTCCCCTGTATCCCCTATAGGTTGCATAACTTCTACCACCATTACTACTATCTGTCTCATTTTTTTGTCTTTCTAACCGTTCAATTCTTTGACTTAACTGCTGAAACATGTCTTTCACCTCACTAAACTCTGGTTTCTTTTCAACATTGGTGGCACCACAACCTTTACCAGCTTCTGTGGGTTTAATGTCTACTTCCATCTTCCTAAGCTCTATTTTGAAAGAATCATAATCTTGAATGATATCGAATTTATACCCAGCCCTTTGCTTTAATTCTTTATTTAAGCCCTTGTATAGTACTCTTCTAAGCGTGTCCTTATTGCCTTGAGGAATACTGCCTAATTTCACTGCTAATTCAAACAAGTCTTCTACCCTTGCTGCGTAAGTTGACACATCTTCCTTAGATTTCTGTTCCACAGAAAAAAACTTCTCCATCACACTCTCAGGCGTTTCAATACTCCCAAATTCACTTTCTAACTTTCTGATTGCTGTATCTAATGTCAAACCAGTACCCGCTCTCCTCAAATGGTCACTAGCTTTACCCCTAAGTGCTCTCCTAATCCCATATAAAATCTGATCTTCAGTAAACTTATTGTCTATGAGCAGGCTATCTATTTCATACTTAAATGCTAACCAAGTGACATCTCCTTTACTTGATTCCCCAAAAAATGCTGGCAACTTTGGAAAATGGTAAGAGTGTTGACTATTATCATGTACCGGCATTGCATGTTCAGTTTCATCCTTCATACAGAGTTTACCACACATTTCCATAAACTTCATCAAATCCCCTGGATTTTCAACCTTCGGCTGAACCGGTAATGCATGAAAGGCTTTTAACAACTTCTCATCCTCATTTGTAATATGACTAACATCTTCCTTTCCCTCTTTCTCTTCCATCTCATCTTCCAACAACTCTAATGACTGTGCCATAATGTCTATGTTCACTAATACAATATCAATTCAAATTTAAATCAACCAATTCAGAAGTGACACCCTTAAGTTCATCAATGAAATAAATTTTCAATGATCATCATATACAATCTCCAATATCACTAAGTCAATTTATAGTTTCTCATGTACACACAGTACCAGTCTATTTCTTCATGTACACACAATAGTTACTTACCATACCAGTGTAATTCTCATTCATCAGTTTCTATTTGTCCACATAATATATCACTGTACTTCAATCATCCTTAAATCATCAAACATCTCATTTGCTTCAACTGACACCAATCAATATCATAATCAATCAAATCACTTGATTCTAAACTCTAAACCTTCAAGTCTATTTTCAATAACTACATGTACATCATCAAAAAATCAAAACCTAACTTTCAACGGCATCAAAACCCGCAATCAAATTCTCAATGTCAAATCACAATTGTAAACCAAAAATATTTCAAGTCAAGTCTCCTATCAACATTGAATACCAAGTAAAATTGAAAATACCAAGTGTACAGTATATCTTATCCAATGGCAATTGTTTTAAATATATTACTATGATTTTATTACAGTTCTATGTATCAAATAATTGCCTGTATGTATAATATTATCACCTAGTGACAGAATAAGAGCAACTTTAAATCAAAGTATCATTCAATAAATTTCCAATCACTATCAGCTACAATTATTACAATATATTCAATACACTATTTCTAATAAATGTCAAATGCAACAAGTCAATAAAGCTGATCACCAGAAAACTGTACTTTGAATAAATAATTGGCAGGTTTACATTAATAAATGCAAGTATCAAAGCAGTAAACTATTTCACTGAAATAAATCAGCTGATCCTAACAGTGCATGTAAACAAAGAATTGTACTATCAACATGTACATAATCTATAAACTGAAATGAGGTCACTTAATTATGAAGTGCACAATAGTTCATTACATGTGTTCAAACACAAATAAGATTTTAACTGCACAACTAAATTAGTATTGGTGTACTGTAATCTAAACTACGGTTACTAATCACTGAAATATGCCTGTGTGTATGTAGTTATTTAACTAAGATCAATCTATAAACTACTTTACATGCCACACACAATTTGTAAACAAACTACTGGGTTTCTGTGTTTTTTTTATAAACTAGGTTAACTAATAATAAATTAGAAAGCTAATTTGCATAATCTCGTTTTTAGTCTCGTTAGACCCTGTTTTTTTTTTATAAACTAGGTTAACTAATAATAAATTAGAAAGCTAATTTGCATAATCTCGTTTTTAGTCCAAGAACCAATGAAAATGTCCGTAATGTCAGGCGAGCAGATGCGTAGGAAAATATTCAAGGTCACGACATGTACGTAGGTAAACAGGCCTGTCAAATCTAAGAAAATAGTTCCCAACTGTCAAAACAAAGATCACAGTAATTTGGAGGGAAATCAATCCAAAACCAATCCGAAAAACCCAAAATAAATGCAATATTTCGCTGAATCGAATGAACAATAGTACCAACTGAATTTCTCAATTTCGAATCAGAATCTACATGTAAATGACAAATATAAACAAATCAGGTGAAATCCAAATACAGTGTAAAATTGGTCAAGGCTAATTGCAGTATCAGAAATAAATCAAAATAAACCTCAGAAATAGCAGTATTATACCTTGAAATATGATGTTATTCTTGATTAATTAATAAGATATACAGTAGACACAAAATATTTAAAGAATTTGTTAGGATTTATATTAAAAGAGATAAGTTTAGAGAAAGACTGAGTAACCCTAAACCAGAAAGTTAAGTGTAATCATGCAAGTGATTTCTTTTCTCTCCTTTACAAAATATCTCACAGTATACTGTATGACAGAACAAAAATTGCAGCAAATTGTAATTACAACCTTGACTGGAAATTACAATATTACTTATATACTGTATATTAAACTTTCACTGCAATATCTGTCAAGTCAAAAATAAATGTACTCACTCACTGGTAGACTGGTAATGATATTAGTACTGCAACATGGAATGTTCTTGGTCACTAGCACTCAAAAAGTGTCATAGTCACAATGATAACTGTACAAATGTATATTTATAATATTCTGTGGTTAAACACAATGTATATGGAAGTCCTAATCTTCACTGTAGCACCTCCTAGTGTTAAAAGCTTTTAAAAATGTCTTAAAATTCCGTGGTTCCAGTGACACAATGTAAATAATGTTCCACCAAATCTCCTCCGGGAACTCCAAACGTCCTCTGGGGTCCACACGTCCTAACGTCCCAACGTCTCCTGTGGTGAAAACGTTACTGCCATCCCGAAACGTCCTCCTGCGTCCTGAGTCGAAACGTCCTCCCGATACTGCCTCCTGACAGCATGCGCGCAGTAGATATTAAATCCGATGTAGGAATAAAAAGTAATGTTCCAAAAATCCAGTGCTGATTAAAATCCAATGTGTAAAATCCAAATTGTCACAGTATTTAGTATATTATAGTGTTTATGCTCATGTCCCTCGTTGGGCGCCAAATGTTACCGGGCGCTTATCGTTGGGGTTAAATGATCACTTGATAAGCAGGTAATAGGTTCGTTTTATTGTTTATTATTTCTTCATAGAAATATATGAGCGTGAACCCTGAAAGCATACAAAATACAAAATATATGACATCTGAATATTAATCATGTTACATATTATAATTACATGTTATAATATAAAATAATATAATCACATGAATATAAGTATTACAGTAATGACCATGGATGAATACACAATAACATACATGTAAACAACATAAAACAGTACAGACATGTTACAAACATAATTACAACATTACAAACATACATGACATAACATTATGACAGTCTTACCAGTATGTGGTACTGAGCTCCACTATATGTCTCTAACACTCGATCTCAAGCACTCGTGTGGGGTTTATGTTTAAACGGTATCTGCAATGTTAAATTAACATGTGCCCAGAAGTATGGAAAAGTGATAACATATATATATATAAGAAGAAATAACCAATACTGCCATTTAAGAAGTTATTATTAAAACACATTTTCATCTATCAGAGGTTGACAATGATAAATCAACGAGTATTTACTTAATCGCTCTAGTGAACGAGAATGAGTACAACACTGCAATTAGCAATTACCCAATTTCAATCGGAAACCACATCGAACTGATTTAACAACAATAGCAACGAAATGACAACCACAAACAAATAAAACAGCAAGACTTACCAAAATCCTATATTCCTTAGAACCCTGATCCTTTATTATTTATAGTAAAATATATATGTCTATATTGTTTGACAGGTGAAAAAGTTGTGTCAACCTTATGACGAACGAAAATTAAAGGAAAGCGGTTAAAACAACTGACCAATCAAATCTTGCATTTGCAAGCATACCAAGCCCTGGAGTTCAATAAAGGTCAAACTATAAATATATTAAAACGAAAGTAAAGAAAGTCGTCCCTCTAGCGTAAACCAGTATGTCGTAAATAATGACCCTGTCACACATCGTTCTTAGATCTTAGTTAGGACAAGATGTAATACCAACCAAAACTACAATAAATATAGCCTCAACACATCAAATTTCAAAATGTATTATTATGGTTAAATGTGCTACAAGTAAGTAATCTAAGTCAATTCTAAATATATATGTTATAACATGCATTAAATGATAACGATATAAGTTTGAAAAGGTTACGGCCATAAAATATTATTTAGAATCCGAATTATTTATTATCTACTACCTGAAATAACTTCTTATTTTCGTAGTCCTCCTGACGGCGGCATTAGTGCATCCACACATCCATCACTATTGACCATGTGTGCAGTAATGTCAACGGTGCCCCCTTTTAGAACAACAGATGGATGAAATGATAAAACTCCCGTGTTAGTTCGACATTTTCAATCATCGAAATTGACTTAATACCTCAAGGGCCCTTTATTCTTTTTAATTATTTCTGTCGCTATACTTCCCACTACCTCTGAGTCACACATGTATATGTTACGCAAAAAGAATTTATTACACTGTCGTATAAGCAATTATATCAAAATCACAGAAACAAGTTATGGTTTAGTGTCACAATGTTATTAAAACATACTTTTGAACATATGTTAGCCTTTCATTAGCCATATCAATGAAAACAATGAAGCAGGTAGTAAATTATTTAGGAAACGTTCTAAAAGCTTGCTGCATCTAGTTGTCCGCATGTAATAACCTGATCAATCAAAGCTGTAATTAAATTACATTAAACTGAACAAATTAATAAGGATATATGTCTGGAAAAGCGAACTGACATGAGGTGTTATATATAAAACAAACATGTTGCCAAATAAGCAGAATAACATATCACTGGTCAATACCCTACGCTGTTATCTGCCTTGACGAGCAGAGAAGATCTCTGCGACCACGTATAAAATGGCAGAGTTTAAACTAAATTAAAGGTCATCTTCGAGCTTTTTACAAGCATTTATGAATCAGTCACGAGAGCTATTTCACTTTGCACCAAAGTGAATAAACCGCTTTTAGGAGATTAACAATAGGAGGGCTTCAGACAAATTTTTATAGCAAATTAAAAAGATACAATGTAGTGACAAAAGATTGCATAACTTGAAATAAAGCATGTTATTTAACCCTATCAATACACTCTTGACAATGATATCTTACCGCCAAGGTCTATGATAATAAAGTTGCTGTCAGTTTTAAAGATGTCCTTCTGTCGAGGATCATAAGCGGTTGAATTCATGCAGTATATAGCGGCCGCTTCTGGTTCGTAAACAAGCTGAAGGTGTTCGAATGTTATCCCAGCCTTAACTATGTTAAATGCTATCTTAACACGTAAGAACATAATGTTATTTACACATGACATAGGCTCGGGTTTAGTCACTGATATTTTGCCTCTAAATAGCTTTATATTGTTTGAATATTAGCCTTTAGCCTCTAGTTTAAATTGTATAAGAAATACATAAGCCAATTTAAACTCCAGTGTCTCATGTTTTGCGACTCTTCCTATGATAGCAATTTTACGTAAAAGTGCATAAAAGCATGCATCTTTGAACAAGTTCAGATATTATTTTAATATTGAAAACGTTTTTCTAGAAGGCAAAGAAACAAAGGTGATATACTAACAGGATGTATTATTATCTGACCGAAATTCAGGTTTAATTTGATCGCATACATTTCAAAATATGATACAAAAGAAAACATAAAAATAATAAACATTATCACAGGGAATACAATTATTTTTTAGTATATAGGAACATTCCAATGAAGTAATTTGTCAAAATAATGCACTTTGATTATGAGTTTGATAGAATCGACAAGAAATCCCATGGATTATGCGATGACAATCAACTGCTTATGAATATGTTTAGTAAAGATCATGAGATGAACGTTTGTCTCGTTACCATATGAAGCCATAGTTGCATTTTGCATACTACAGTTTATGTGACTGTGTAACATTAGCTTCATTATTTAAACTATGGTGTTTCTTGTTTCAAAGTTAATTGGTTTTGTTTTTTGAGGGCTACCGGATGTTTGGGAAGTAACTAACCTTCTCAGCGCAAGGACCATAATTTGTTTCGCGGCATCATCCCAGATGGCGGGAACAGTTATCAACCATTTAATGTCATTTTCCTCAGTACGTGGGGCATGTCCTAAGAGAGTTCCCGCAGCTCGTCTTTGAGGTATTTGATTGTGCCTCCAAAAACATCTATTACAGTCCAAACTCGCTATGTCGACGTCTGATATCTCGACATTCCGGATATGTCGACTTTTTTCTGCGGTCCCGAATTCATTCCTTCTTATTCTATATAAAATAAATCTGCTTGAGTCGATTTTTCTATCTCGTTTTTTTCGTTATGTCGACCTCCTATTTCAGTCCCTGTGGTCGAATTTCACACATTGTCCTTGTTTCTTATGTCGAACTGTAGATCGAGTTGTAGGTGCGAAAATTTTCATGACGGTTTGCGGCAAGTCGCTAAATTACCGTGCGTGTCAGAATAACAAACTGTCATAATTGGAGGTAAATTGGTAAGTGTGAATAATTAAAGTTGTTTGTTTATGTTTGAAAAAGGCGACATTTATTGCACAAGCTATAAACTGAAACGCACAATTAAGATCGCCGATGACATAATCGGAAAATTCGACAACATTGAAAGTAACGTGACGAAGAAATTTATCTATACCGTATGTAGAAAACAAACGGGCATAACAAATGTGCTCTTTTAAAGTTGGTGTCATATGTGCCTTAACGTTTTCTTACAATATATAGTTTTATATCTGATTTGTGTAATCCGTCAACGTGAACTAAATGAATTTGACTCAAATAATTCATTTTTTACAACTTTATTTTTCAATAATAACAAGACCGTTAAATTGCATATGTCGGATGTCGGACATAAAACAAACTCTAAGGTGTTGGGATTGGGGATACTTTTTTTGTAATTCGGATGTGTCGAATGTTCGTTATCTCGACTTTTTTCCCTAGGTCACGACAAAGTCGACATAACGTGTTTCGACTGAATATTCGTTGTCTGATCCTGATTATCCTTCATTGTTGATGTAACACGCAACTTCTGCAAGTTTAAAGACTTTTGTTTAAAGACATACATATACTTCATACAAACATACACATTCACATACATTAACAAGAAATTTCAGTTTATAATTATCACAATCATATGGAAAAACAGGTAGAACATTAATAATAGAGCGTGCCGATTCTTAAATGAATACAGTTTACCCATAATGCATTTTATATGTTTCCCTGATTTGTATAGCATAAAACAAATGAAAGGATATGTAGCAGATGTTTGATCATGAATAGGGTAGGATTATTGCAACGTTTCATAACATAATCAGTTCCAAGTTATAATCTGGGTAGTAAGACAACTTTATCACTTTTTAACATCTACTTTATGACGATCCGGGATGTTATGTAAACCTTTATGTGACGAATTTGGAGTTTCATAAACGAGTTCTAGTTTTTTTAACTACCCTTTATTCCGGTCCTCAATGCAGATCCATTTTAAACCAACGGTAATACCTCCACCCAATGTGTTTGGTTTCTTTCGCAAGTTCTGCATAAATCTTTTCCGCCTGTAATTTACATATACTTAAACGAATGCCATTTTGTCTTATAATGTCAGGTAGTTGATGCCTGAACGTTATTTCTAGTCACGGGACGTCATAAAAGGCAATGTTACACCCAAAGAAATGTTACACTTGGTGAAATATGTTTTCTTGACATAAAACATTTAAAGTTATACATTATCACGTCCGTGTAAGTACCAAAATCCATAGTGTTTCCTAGTGTAATAAGATGCAAATGCAAATATGCTCATAATCTTACACATGTTTCGATCGGAAATATGCATAGCTTCTAACGCGCATGTATAAAAAGACTTTTAGTGTAGTATGGTTGCAGAAAATAAAACCTATATCAGCACATTTCAATTGAAAATTTGTCTCGGTCCTTCAAACCCTATTTTTCGATGTGGAAATTCCTTACTGTTTTCTAATGCTCTTCCATGAATGATTTTAGCGACCAATATATCATTACAATGGCCCAAATTGTTTACAATCTTATGCGTGTAAACGTAGTAGATATTAATCAACATGACTTCTTAAAGGGTTTGGATTTCAACCTTGAAATTGTAAAAAATCATAAAATTAAAAAATATTTCATAATGTAATGAACTAAATTGTTCTCAAAAAATCTGGTACGTTATCAATAACGGTTTTACATGTAAGATGATTAATCTAACTATCCTTATTAGTGAATCATCTTTCTATCTGATATAACGATGAAATGTATTGTTGACGAACCATAGCAGGTAGGGTTTAGTTATAACAGTGAAAATGAAATGCCTGGTATCCAAATGAGTTGAAATTCCCATCCTTGTCAAATAGGATGACGGTCAGAGCTTTGTTCGTGATTGTAGACCCACTAAAGGTAGAAAAGGAACAGATCTGAAAGAAATTATAAATGCGGCGTTGAAAGATTTTTTTCCAAGAATGTATAGCACATGATGTAATCTAATGCTCTGTAACTCTGCTGGTGCGATGCTGTGAGAGGACGTGGGCTGGTGTTATTTGGGAGGGAAATGGACTTGTCTGGCGTACTTAAATTTGCCAAAGGCTCGTAAAAAGTAATCAATCGTTCAAGGGAGATACATAAGAATAATAACATTCGTAAATTATACTAAAAACCTAGATTCGCAGAAAAACTTGATCATTTTTTTGTGTTATATGTTTTTCCTAGACTTTGCCTGTATAAACAACGATTGATTCAATGTTAAAAAGTAGTAACATGAATATTCTATTTTGTCTAAATGAAGGTTTAAACCAGGTTTTTAACTACAATAAACAGTAACGAAAAACCGTCCTTTTTCTGCTTTCTTATGATTGACATCTAAAACCTTTAAACGTTAACATGAAATGTTACTAAATAACTGATACTTATGCGTACTTGTCGGATCGTCGAAATTTAAAAGCGTACCAAGAATACGTTGAAGCAAAGTCTAAGGCTGCAACAACCATGTGTTCGTCACGCGACATTTCACTTCCTGCTTTTAGAACAAAAAAGAAACAGATTCAAGCTAACAATAGATGTCCTGACAATTATTCATACGCATATTGTATTCATATTGTAAATATGTAACAAAACAGATTAACATGATAAGTAACTTAATTAAAGGCTAATATACACTGTCAGTAGTTTAAACTAATGTACACGCAAAGAACACACTCGCAAATGTTCTTCCTATGAATTTACAAAACCTGTTATAAGATAATAATAAATATTGATCGAAACCGGGCCGACCTAAATATTTACGCAACGCACAATATCGCAAAATTTATTCAATAAAACATTATAACATATACATGTTTAAAAGGACTTGCTAATAAAAAGAAATAAGAAGTGTATTTTAAACAGGTTAATGTAAACTAGCTTTATCACGTACATTTAAAATGAGCCAACAGGTGTATCTCAATGATCAAATGCGATGAAAACACATAGCTATCTGTTTAACTGATAATCGTTGCAACCTAAAGAAATATGCTTGGTTAAATTAGTTAATTAAGCAACCTAATATACAGGGACATGAACACTTTTAACGCTTTCGTTTTCCCCATTTACCATGATAGACAGAGCTAAGGCGTTATAGACACTAAAACAGAGACACACAGCGACACAAAAAACACGTGTATCAACTCATTTTGCTTTAATATATTGGAGTAGCCGTCTTGACTCGGTAAGTGAAAGTGGATTTTACTTGGGGTTTTAACAATGAATTGATACCCAACCCCACTTCCAATGTTTTTGAAGTACGAGTGTAAGTAGTGCATTTGACGCCAATGACAGAAATTTGTTTGATCAATTAATACACTCCATAACTATTATTAGTCATTGTTATATTATTTCAGTTTTCTATTCCCTTTTTTCCCCGGGAGGCGAGTCACAGGCAAATGCTACTGGTGATGGGGAATGCTTCATAATTTATTTTACGTTTTTGTGATACCCTCATACCTTCCCGACAGGTTGGTCACATGAGGAAACTGGAGGTAATTGAATGGTACCTTATGCAGAAAATGGTCGCCAATGTGGTCGGTTCCGATGTTATTGTCCTCTACCCAGTCCTCTGTCCTCTATTTTTTATGCTTTTTACTTGCATATTTTACTTAGCGGAATTTAATCAAATTACTTATTTCATGATACTTATCAGAGCATCAGTTCTTTATATGCGATATTTATTTTGATACATTGACCTTTTTTATACTTTTTTTCATTTATATTGGGTCAAGCTACTTAAAGCACCATGTACAGAAAAGACTAGCGAGGACTGCTATAGTCTTAAACGTAATTATGTTCAACTTAAGATTTTAAGTTGTGCATCATTTTTAGATTGTCACAGGTACCCTTCTTAGTGTGTATTTAAGACACGGTGTTATTCACTCTGTTGCTTGTCCTGTTATTATGAAACACATTGTCGTCACACTATGTCGTAAGTTCCTTAAGATGAGAAGTCTATATATGTTTGTTCAATCGTTTACATTCCATGTACATGTAAACATGGCCAAGCGTACCATATCTACGTTCGTGTGATTTACAATGAAATAGCGCATAGCTACCCTAACTATATTGGTATGCACACTTATACTTAAAACAAGCATTAAATAAATATATTGTGTTGTTTTAAAAACTTGCTGGCGAATAAAATATATGTAGGAAATGTCACTAATAGTTGTTTCATGGTTAAAATAAACACAAAGAGTAAAATATTAATATATTTTTCTCAATTCGGAAACTGTGAGCATTTTCTTATCCAATTACACATGTATGTAAGTTGATATTCATTATAATAAGTTTTCATTCAACGAAAAAAAACATTTTTATATCAATGTTACCTTGGCAAGATCATGTATAAAATATCCGTCGTAAAATAAGCGTTAGCTAAAAAAAGAAGTTCCAAAGTATATAGCAACTCAAATTACATTTCCGTTCGTATTCAAAATTGATATGATAACACTGTTTTGTTATGAATGGAACGAATTGGTATGAGATCTTCATGTTTTCTCCATTTTTCGATTTTGTCTTCTGATATAGCTAACATTCATGTTATAGAAATCTCAAATTCTTTAAATCTTAATACTTTTAAAATCAGCCTTTGATAATGAAATTCTTAATACGGAATATTGACAAAATCAAAATATCACATTTCAAACTACCTTCAAGCTCGCATGCGATCGAGTTATAAAGTGTAAATATACAGATATCATGTAGTTCATATAATAAATTGTTTTGTTTGTAATAAATAAATTGATCAAATTATAGCCCTTTAATTATGTGGTCCTTAAATTATTTTAAGGAGTATATACAGATATACTATCATTGTCGTTATTAGGAAGAAACTCGTTTAAACAGATTTAAGATTTGAGTATTTAACTAAATTTTAAGTAGAATATTGCTAAAAGGTACTACCACTAACAAAGTGATATAGTAAGAAAAAAGTTTTTCTTAGCCAAGGAAGCAAACACGATCATTTGTTAATAAGTTGATATGTTTAATAATTACATTATTTAGTTGCATTATAAACGGAAATCACGGGGAATTTCCTGCACTATAAAACATATGTTTACAATTCAAACGCAATTAATGTAGTTTTTTGCAATAAACAGCAATTACAGAAAAAACACGCAAATGATGGAATGAAAATATGAAACGCGATGATGCGTGACATGACGTACTTCTGTTCGCTCGGGTGTACAAATTCATTTTGGTTTCTACGAAATGGCATGTGCTAAATCTCGAAATCAGAAAACTAAATCAAAGGCTTATGAGTGTTTATGCAATCAACATATTACTGGTTAAGGTGTATTTTAACTAAATGTTGGCGTTCAATATACTTTCTATATAATGTGTCTTTTTTAAACATGTCCCATACACGCTCTTTTCTCATATGACATTATTTGCCCAAAGTTATGAAAGAGTTGCATATTTTAACAGTTAACCGAAGTATATCGGCGTACATTTGAAAACACTCCTGGTACGTCCTGTATAGACTAAGCTAATCATGCCACAAAGCAGTGCATGTTTGCACCAAAGCCTCGGTTTGTTGAGCCGTCTAAACTAGAACATTTAGAAGCATTTATAAAACCTCTGAAGGCATTGAGATGTATTGACTTATAGGATGTTGAGCATGCTAAAACAAACTACAAAAACAAAGATTAGAGGCAAAGGGTTAAGTGACCTTTAAGCATATGTTAAAACGTAGACATATATACATATTAGTAAACAATACTACCAAAACAAAACAACATCAAATTTTGAGAAGTCTAAAACAAATAAATGAACTGAAAATGAAGATACATATTGCTCAAACTGATATAGTTATAACAGGTAACATAAACGATATCAATTTTAGCATCAGTGTAAATCACTAGTAGGTTTTAAAACTATGAACAGTGTTATTGAACACGACAACTCGAACACTTGCATTTTAGATATGTCCAGGTGCTTATAAGTCTTTCGAATTCTTTCAAATTGTCTACTTGCCTAAATTCCTTTGAAAGATTGTTCCACACCTGGGCAGCCTCAAAACGAAATGAATCATTTCCATACATGGAAGTTCATACCCGAGGAATGGCAACTGTGTTTGCAAATGTTAAACTGTATGTAGGTGTTTTATCTAATTTAACAAGATCATGTAATATTCTGGTGAAATACCATGTAAGCACTTAAAAGTTTCAATAGCGATTGTTTTAGTCCTTCCAGCACGAAGGGTAGATACGTTACAGCGACACAGGAGATCTTCATAATATGAGTTAAATCGTTATAGAATATTTGAAGGGCCCATAATTGAGTTTTATTCTAATATTTCAAAATATTTCTTACTACAAAAATGACAAATGATAGGACAAAAGATCAAATTTTATGTGATGAAAGTTCATAAATAAAAAAAGTCTGTTCTTTTCAGAGAGACATTTGCATCGTTTTTGCCAAGAAGATCGATCAATTCACGACCATTGAGGCCTCCTCTTATCACACCTAGCTTCCGTATGCGGCTCGCCCCCGGGGAGGTCTGAGGATACCGACTAAACCAGAGACCTCCTCCCATCACACCTAGCTTCCCCATGATACTTTTTTGGGAGACGTTACAATACCTGTAATAAATTTGAGAAAACAGATGTATAAGCCCATCAATGAGAGCTTTCAAATGTAACATGAGTTTCCGAAAGGTTATATGGTACTTTCAATAAGTCAGATAAAACATCCTCCTATCCCCGTTAGCTTCAGCATGTGGTTGGCCTCCCGGGCACAAAATATCACCGCTACGTTTTGCCAACGTCTCTCCCACGGGTAGGTTTGAAAGTACGCCCACATATTTCAATAAAATTTGAAACACCTCCATGCCCAACGCACCACCGCTAGCTTTTGTAATCAAAACGTTTTCCTGCTGTCAGAAGTTCTATGCTCAACTATTTTTAGAGACCAAACAACTGTTTGTAAATGGAATAAGCGTTTAAACGTCTACGATCACTTAAATCTTGCCTTATTAACTTCGCTTCAACAGAATTGAATTTCGAACGATTCAAGTACTTGGAACATAAGCACAGTTCAAGTAAACATGTTTAACTATCACATTACAAACCTGCACGGACACAAGTTGTTGAAGACATTCCAACCGCCGCTTGAGCTCCACACCTACACATTTATCTTCCCCAACCAAATTTCTTTCGAAAATCTTGGTTATATCTCAAATAAATAAAGATTGGAAAAAAGGCAATTCCTGTACATTGGTATCCAAACAACGTAAACTGCAATACTCTTTAGAGTTTGACGCCGATTACATGTATACAAGCACATCATCTGAATACTCTTGTAACTATAGTTCAATATTTATGATAGTAAACTTATATTTTATATATTAAAAATAATATCATAACAAAGAATATGTGAGACGCATATAAAGCACTATTTTAATAATATTTACAAACATTTTATCTGAAAGATTAATGAGAATGCGATGAATTAAAAATGAAATTAAAACATAGTAAACAATCATGTGATTACTTACTAAAGGAATATGACAATTCGTTTAACTTATTAAAATCTGTTTTCTGATCAAATTCTTTACAACCATCCATTTTGACCATGGCAGCTGCCGTTGAGCTGTGACACTTGATATCGGATCATAATATGTCTGTTGCAGCAGTTTGCTTATGATTTAGAATGTCCCCCTCTTGTATTGAACTTCGTTTTTAAAAATACGTTTTTTTCAGTTTCTCGAGTTGTCACAGGAATGACGAATTACCCCCGAATTCCGTCTGGACCCTGGAGTGACAAGTTTCTTTAAAACAGGCATTTACTCTGATGTTATTGTACACTCATTTAGATTTTCACTTATCATACCAATGTGTGTATAAGTAACGCTTCTAGGAAGAAAACGTAACAAAGGTCCATAATGTTGTAGTTAGCAGAAATAGAGTTATTGTTCTTATATGGCACTGCCTCTCAATGCGCTTTAAAGAAGTTAAATCAAATTACATCCTTTTTTAATTTAAAAGTTATGCGTCGGACATTGGAAAGTAACAAAGGGCTAATACTGTTATCTGGGAAAATGTGAAGTTAGATTATATTCAATTCAGTAGTTTTCAAGTTATGTTCCCTACAAGAAAAAGAGCCGAAGGGCTTTTACCTTGTAGTAAGCTAAAATAGAGTTATGGTTCTTGCACACTACAATTCCTCTTATTGCGCCTTATTTAAGTATAATGATTTATAATCCACCCAGAAATTTTAAAGTTATGTTCCGGACAAGGAAAAGTGACAAAGGGTAATGACTGTGTAATAAGGGAGAATAAATTTATGATTCTTGTACTCTGCACTTCCGCTCATCGTGCTTTACACAGCGTAGATAAATTCAATTTAGTAGTTTTCAAGTTATGATTCTGATAAGAAAACGTAAGAGAGAGCGTTAATACTTTCCAATCGTTATCTCCTATCATTGTATGTATTTATATTGAATTCTATCCAATAGTTTTGAAGTAATGCTCCGGACAAGGAAAGGTAACAAAGGGGAATTACTATGTTATAAGTTGAAATAAAGTTATGGCTCTTGTACACCGTGCTCTATATACTTCCTGGTTAAAATTAAAATGCTGATCAAACCAATTTAAAAATATTTCTCAAATCAGAAACAGTGGGCATCTTCTTAATCATCTTGAGTTTGATTAGAGTAGAAACCCCTTAAAATGAGTTATACATTTAATGCGAGAATGTTTTTATTGATTGGTTTTGTTTGTACCTTGGCTGGAAGATTTTAGTAACAGGCAATACTTTACGTTGTTAATCGTAAATTATATATCAACGGGCATTAACTTTTTATGAATAGGGGATGTTGGCAGTATCATGTTAGTTATGAGCACACATATTAAGAACATTATACTGCCAACATCCCTTATTCATAAAAAGACACTGTCTAAAACACTGTTGTGTTATCAATGCTATGAAATGAAATGAGGTCCTAATGCAAATATTTCACTGATTATATAATGCAAACTATATATCTTTTGAATTATATAATATAAGACATACTTTATATTGTATATACATAGTTTCATTTACTAGCTTGTAATAGTGTAATTCTTAATGCAGGATATTTGAATAGTTATTTTATAAACGTAAAACTCGAATGTGATAAAGTCAAATGTTCATATTGGTGATCTTCGGATAACTATGAGGAATGTTGTTAGAAAACTCGTAATAACAGTTTTTAGAGTTTAACGTATGACTGAACTTAAAGGTGTGAAGTTACACAGTTCTAAAGGATTGTACAACTAACAAAGTGATATATCAAGTACGCAAACAGGGCAAACATAATTTTATGGAAACAGGATGAGCTTTATGTAATACTTATATAGTTTATTTGCATTATAAGCAGATATCACAGGGCGTAATGATACAAAAGAAAGGAACATTTTTTAACGTTATGTAACAAACAATAGACAAATTTGCAGATGATTGGGTGATAACAAGGATTTGTAGCCGAATGTGTACAGATACATTTTGGGTCCAACAAAATAGAAAGTGCATAAATATTGATACAATGAATTCAAATGAAGGGCCTGCGGGTCTGTATGCAATCAAATGTTATACTGGTTTAGTTTTGTTTTTTGTAATGCTACTCAATAATGTCATTCAGTATTACATTTTTCTAAAATCTCTCCTTCTACCGCTCTTACACCAAATAACATTCTGAGCGCAAACGACTTTAAACAATCTTATTCATTACGATGAGTGTTTGTGCGTGTGTGTGTGTGTGTGTGTGTGTGCGTGTGTGCGTGCGTGTGTGCGTGCGTGCATGCTTGCGTTCGTGCGTGCGTGCGTGCGTGCGTGCGTGCGTGCGTGCGTGCGTGCGTGTGTGTGATCCGCCGAACGAGTGTGCCATGATAATGAAAAGTACATTTATATACAGTAATGGTCACGGGACGGCTATACATATCCTTTAGCGCGTTTATTTAAAGCTAGAAATCCTCTATTCTTTGCATATGGTAATTTGCAAATCATCAGTAGCTACCTCATTACAGAAAGTTAATTTCTGCGACAATTGAGTTATTCGTTCCAACCTCTTCGGCTTTTACAGTGACCAACGTATCACCAAAATACATTTGAACATTTATCATTGGATTCTCTGTTGTACTAACATCCTTTTTAGTTTGGTCGGCTTGTGTTGGAGCGATTAAGATGAGCTTAACTTTCCCGAGACGTCTGCAATCTTCTGTGTAAGTAGGTATATCATCCCTATCTGATTTATAGAGTTCTATAACGGCTTCTTCTGGATTTGGGGCACGAAATTTGTGTTCCGCGGACGCCGTGTTCGGTTGAATTTGTGTTCCTCTTTCAATGAAGACTTTGAATATACCGGTGCACTTGAAGGAGCCGTTTTGGAAATGCCTTAGCTTTGCAGGGTGTTGCCCTTCGTCGAACTCAACAGCTGCGTCGATCCCTGTGTGTAAAAGTATATAAATAAAGCCTTCTATGGTAAAATAGAATTAACATAATCGCAAAGCGTTCTGCGCATAACAATTATGTATTTAAATTTTAATGGACCGGCAATGCTTCACATTTCGCAGCGCAATGCTCTGGTTTTCATGACGAGTTATGTGTCCCCTGTTTCATGGCTTTTGCGCCCTTGCCTTATGACCTTGACACCTGATTTTGATTAAATGTTTGACTGACTGGCTCGTCGCTTTACTTTTCTTTGTATTATTGCGACAATTCAAGCAATCTACTTACCATAGGGGTTTCAACTGAGCATTAATAATACAATGCAAACTTCAGGGACAAGCCCATTCAATGAGATATCGCTTGATGTTATAGCGGGTATAGCGGGTATATTTGAAGCACATACAGGTAATTAATCTACAAAACAATGGGGTCTTTAATTACTCAGATGCTACGAATGAATTTGCATAATACCTTATATATATATATACATAATGCTGATAAAATACCTTACATGGAAGCCGTAACGTGTATGTGAAGTTACCAGATTATCGATAAGAATATATGTCATTGTCAGAATATCGGATGTTCTCAATAGAATTGCCATAATTACGATCAGTTTATACATAACTGCCAGAAAATTAATAATTCTAACACATAATTACCAAAATATCAATAGTTACCAGAATATCGATATTGATAAACATAATATCTATGATATCACGGTACTAGTCCTTAAGGTCAATGGGTATGTGAGTAGTATAGCAGCGGACTTGCAAGCATTGGGTCCCGGTTTTAATATACGGATTAGCAATTTACTTACCGGAGACTGTGATATTTGGCGTTAAAAATGAGACCGTGCCAATAACACTTTTTATTGTACATTCCTAAGCACTGGTGTTTCGAGGATGAATTTGAGTGCGCGCGGGATAAGGTCAATGAACTTTCCCGCACAGGCAAGAGAGTTTGTTAGTTATAAAGGTCGGATGACTCAGCTGGATTGGCAATCAGGAAGTCCTGAGTTCAAAGACTGGGACTCAAAAGCAGGAGACTCCGACTCAATCCCTAGAATGGCCACATACATAGCTGAGCCTGTCACTGATGTAAAACTAAAATAAGTGGCTTACCTACAGTATACGGCATTCTGTGTGAGCGGATGAGAGACTCGTCAAGTCCGTACAAAGCTGCACCTGGATATAATGTTTAAATGGAGAGTGTTCGAAATATTACCACAACAAACAGTACTTTAAAACATAAATACGAATGTATTCTACTTGAGACTATAGACCAGAAACACACGTGTAATTTACAATGAGAAATATTACGTATTGTTTCTTCAAAATGGACAAGACACAAATTTCAATCAGTCTTATACAATTAGGTAAGTGTCTACCTTTTAAAACAGCAAGTTCAGGAGCCTGAGGAATCACAAGCAAATACTTCTTTGGATTGAAACGACTTTTAACCTCCTGTTGAAGTACTTTTGACTCTGCAAACCCCCCAACTAAAACAATAGTTGATACATTCTGTAAATCTGTCTTTTGCAATATTTCGCTAACATGAACAATGGTGTGTTCAATCGTTTCTTTGAATATGTCCAGCACTGCTGTAGCATCGACAAACAGTTTGTCTTTTCTGAATGAGACTTTCTGGGAATGTTTGATTTCTTTCATTTTTGTTTCACCAGCTAGTTCGATTAGTCGTGCCGGTAGTTTGATACTGAACTGACCATCCTGTCTTTTCTTTACTTCAAACGATCTTTCAAGCTCAAGTTGTTCGTCCTTTTCTTCAGCAGAAAATTTCCGAAATACATCGGCTCCAAAAAGGTCTTCCAAAAGCTAAAGAAATATACAGACACAATTATTAATGTATCGAATATAAAATTGATTTAAATTTAATTTAAAAATAATTGATAAAAAAACACTAGTGATGATTGTCGTTTAATAAACAAAAACGGATCGTTTATTTTCAAATATAGCACAAAGCTATTATAAAACAATAAATACTACCACAGCGTAGGAGTATTTCATGACACGCCTCTAAAGGTCTAAAAAACGTTAAAATAGTTATTTGAATTAAAGGTGTTGGCTTTCAATTTCCATTTGTTTTTAATCTAAGGTGGCATTCAATTTTTATTGTAATATGTTCTTGACTTCATTCTCTGTATTCAAGCCAGCATGCATTATATATAATTCAGATCATCAGCGAAACGCACGAAGCCTGAACGTCTTGTATTCATATTCGCAAATTTATCTTTTACTCAGAATTATAATATAATTGATTCCTAGATATTAACATTAAAATATAATCGGCTCGATGTATAACCTATAATTGTATTTTATTGGCTACTTATCAGTCAAAGATCGTTTGCTAAGGGCAAAGAACACCTCAGTCTTGATAACAAAAACATATTATGACTTGCTGCAAACCAATAAGAAATCGTAAAGACCGATATTATACCAAAGCCATGTTGGGTATTATTTGCTGGACTTTTAAGATAACTGTTTTGGACTGGGTTTTTTTTCACATCAATATTTATATTCACACCGGAGGAAACCAAACGTTTTACAAGTTTTAGGGTGGATGTTTCTAGATGGAGTTATTGCATTTCTACAGTATTTCAAGCTAGCGGCAACTTTTGGGTATACCATTTGGATGTGTTTTACATTCTTTCTAGACACAAAAGCAGTGAGCGCAGACCAACGTCCAAATCCCTTACGGACCCGAAGACCCATAGACTTGTGTGGGTAAACAAAGCCGTGCTTGTGATTATGTTTTATTGTTGTTGTCATATGTTTAACTTTATTCAGCGATGGCATTTATCATACAAGACGTTTGTTCATACCGGCCTCTCAGCACTTGAATGCACTCTTTAAGATAAACCTATTCTATAGCATGTAATAAAACAACTAAATGTGATGTTGCTTTTTTCAGAATGTATATTTCCGTGTGCTGATTTAGATATTGATTATCTGAATCATACTTTGGTTTTAGGTATTGGATTATGTACGGAAGTCGACTAGTTATTGTGCAGGCTAGAACAAATCTCGTTCGGCTTCACCAAATCTCATTATATTAGAACTATACTACGACTTTCGAAAAGGTCAGGGGTCAATGTAAAAGCAGTGTATACATATCCATGCTGCTTTAACATGCCCCATGCTTCTTGTTTGTGTTTTTTGTGTGTTCTATGTCTTTGTCCTGTACCATTAAACGGGGTTAATTTAAACTTTCGGCTACAGAGCTTGTTTCTAAAGTTTTACATGAATATTTAAAAATTTAAAATGATATCAATAGGAGATGAAGAACATCAATTGTTATAAAAAGATATACTCAAAACGGGCAAACCACTGTACGTTCAGGTCAAGTTACTCAGTTTGCCATATCCAAATTATAGCAATAAAATCAAATGTCAAATGGTTGAAAGTCTTTCGGCCTGCTATATTTCGTGAGTATAGTCATAAAGTTTGTAAAACAAATTAACACCAACATCTAAAGACAGTGCTCATAAATTCTTCACAAATTCTGTTAATTTTGTGGAATACCCCAAAACATGACACAAGTATAGAGTGGAACCAAATTAATATTAAACCTTATCTAGAACCTTGATTGCATAAACAATGCACTGCCATGGATAAAGCGTCTACAAAGATGAATCGTATTTGATTTATTACCAGGGTATGCTCGCTTCACCATGTGCATCCAACAAATTGACATGTTGATAAAGTCTTTGTTTAAGGTCTCTTTCTACAATGACAGAATCCTGCCACAAACTTACTTTGATAGTATCACCCACATACTGTGTATTCCCTTTAAGTAATGATGTATATTAATATAGTTCCCAACCTTTGTCACTCAAAATGAACAGATTTATATCATGTGTTTATTAATATACATATGCATCATGCTCAAGACTCTGATTTGAAATTACTGAGACAAACATACATTTTCAAATACTTTCCATTCGTGTTGTTCATAACATGACTATTTAAGGAATGAATTGCGGGGTTGATGTCATTATCGGGGTATGAACGCAATCGGGTTGGTCAATGTGTGTGGAGCTCGAAGGACTCCACGCGTACTTTGACCAACCCAATTGCGTTCATATCCCCGATAATGACATCAACCCCGCAATTCATTCCTTATATTTACACCACTAGTTCATTATTTCATTCAAGAATTGTTAAAAAAATACTTCATTTCATTTAAGAAAACCTTTCATTAATCCGTTCTTACCCATTCTGTAAATAGAACGACCCGACTATAACCGGAAACTTTTTTTTCAAATGAAGTCACAATAACGCGGGAAAAGATCAACCACTTGAAATCACTTTAAAACGTAAAATTGAAACACTTCTGGTACCGATATAAATGTAATAAACTAACACTTTTTAAAATGTTGATCTATATTTTACGGGACCTGCAGACACAGTACAACCAATAACAAGATCAATAGCATTCATTTATATTGTTATGCAATGAATTACGATCCGAACATATCCGAAGATATTGCGTTCATCGATTGATGAACGCAATTGCCGAAAGGCAGTTCATTTAAGGAACGGAAGTTGAGGTGTAAATATACTCAAATAACGTAGCAGGCTGAAAGCACGTCAACGTTTTAAGTGCTTTTATTTTAATTGTAAATGTGTAAATAAGTTTAACTTGCATTTAGTAAAGATTGTTAGTATTTACTTACACAAATAAATCAAGTGGTAAAACTGTACTTATGAATGTAAAGCAATCATAAAAAACCTGACTATTGGAAAAAAATCAAATAATTTATTTTCATTTAAAAGGTTTTGCTTTGATTTAATTTTGAAAAATGTTCAAATCTTCAATTCGATCAATTTCCCCCCTCCCATTTTCTTCTGAGTTTCAGGATAAGTTTCCGGGGAATAAAATTGTCCGAAACCGACGACCTAGATTTGTTCTTTAACCGATAGTTTTAGATCCCCGCGAGTATTTCAGAATGTAAACACCGATATTATTTATTGATTGGATTTATTTTGATTCAGTGCACGTTCATTTTGAAACTATTCTGAAATTATTTCCATGATTTTAACAGCGTAACTACGTTATGCAGCATATTCGTACACTTCATATTACATATACTCATTATAGCGCTACCTTAGCAGGCTACTCATGAAAAACGCGCTACGTAATTATAAGAGCAGATTGATATGTAACTAAAGTTGTTGACCATGGCAGTTCTAACAGCGCTTGGGTTGAAACGCCCGTGCGCGCATTAATTCATCAATTGTTAAAATGTTATGACTCTTTGCCGAAGGTAGATTCCGATAAACGGTTATAATAGTCTGCAGGCCTAGCAGCCTAGAGCCTAACAATAAAACAGGTAGCATGTAATGTAAAGGTTCGGTATCAGTTGAATAAAATAAATTGTCAGGGAAAGCCATACTGCTTCATATACAAATCGAATAGGGCGGTATATTGTACCTCAAATAACTTTTTATTGACGTTGTGTCCTCCCCAAGGGCCTCCTGATGGCGGAACAAGGGCATCCAAAGTCCCATCATCATTTACCTTGTGTGCAGTGATGTCAACTGTGCCTCCTTAAGCAATACGAAACAAAACACTGGTCAGACAATTACGAACCTTTTAAATGTTAAAAGTTAATATAGTTTCTATCATAGAGTCACTCCAACAATCTAAAGCCATTTATAATAGGATCCAGCTGTGGTGGCTTTGTTGGTTTCGGTTTACAGTTAGTAATTTTCACCTTTTAAAGAGTTTTAAATCTTTTGAAATAACAATATTTCATGTTTATGGTATAACAAATAGCTTACGCAAGAAATTTGGCTTAATAAAGTTCAATATTTATACCTGTTACGCTCAAGATATATCAGGAAATTCGGGCAATAAATTTGACGGATGTTACCATCAGATATTGGCGATATATAAAGAAATATAGAAAATTCATTAAACTCTCGTAAAATGGATTTTGCCATCAGTACAGCTAAAGTTGTCATCATTCAAACAACTGTTTTTGTTTATCATATTAATGAAAAAGACACTCGCACCAAGCTTTAGTCACAAGGACACGTTGTTTTCAGGAAGCATATTACTATAAAGCGTTCTAGCGGTTAACTGCATCCAGTGATCTACATATACTCACGAGATCAATTCATCAAAGCTGTAGTTAATTGTAATTACAATGGAACGCACTTAAAAACAAATGGCCGAACTGCCATATTATGGTATCAGGAATAAATCAAATGTGTGACCGAATAAAGAGAATAACGATGTATAGGTCCATCGTCTACACTGTGATCTCTTTTGACGGACAGAGAAGATCTCGGCAGCCGCGTATGAAAATAACTGGATTTCATCTTTATGAACTTTTCTTGTTAATAAAACACGTATTTATGCAATATTGTGTTAAAATTCGATTACTTAACTTTATTTAATAACTGAAAAAGAAGTAACAGCTGTGTGAAGGTAATAAGACTGCTTCAGATAAATTATGTAGCAAATTAAACAGATGCAAATAACTTAAAATGGAATATGACTATTAAATTCTACAGTTGGTCTCTTCTGACTGTGTAAGTTAAGCATACCTCCAAGATCTACGAGAATAAAGTTGCTGCCAGGTTTAAAGATGTCCTTTTGTCGAGAATCAACTGCTGTCGAATACTCGTTCTTGCAAAAGATAGCGGCCGCCTCTGGTTCATAGACAAGCTGAAGGTGTTCACGTGCTATCCCAGCCTTAAATATGTTTATAATGTCTTAAAATACAACTTTTTAGTAATAAGATAGCAGATAGGCAACCAATAAGGTGAATACTTAATCATTAAGAATTTAAACTTTCGCGCGTGTTTGAAGGTACTGCGAATCATCCGATTTACACTCCCTGAGTCCAATTTTGCGTCGGCAATTTATCAGCCCATGAGGTTGAACTCTAAGTCAGTAAGATAACATGAACTCTACGCTCACTAGTCTCTCTTGATCATTAGGAATTCACTTTATGTCATCTAACTATTACTAACGACTATAACACTCAATTATAATAGCGCATGGCATAAACTCGTGTTCAATAACTCGTGTTTCATTTACCGTTTCAAGGTGGTAATTCGTTCATTGTATGAGCTTTTTGATGCGTGTGTGATTTGCTTGTGGTTTTTTTTGAAGTGTCTATCGTTAAGTATATATTAAACTTTATATACAGACATGTTTATACTGCATTGAATGTTGGTATCGATATAAGAAATTGTAAAGAATGTATTTTAATATTGATACTTGTTACATATTTACAGGACACAATCTTTAGTTCAATATATTTTTTAAGACAACATGTATTTCCATATGTAACACAAGAGCCGACACGTTAAATATTATTACATGGAAACAGTATAGAAACATAAGAATTAACTAATATCAATTTGATACAGTTACGTATTTTGAATGATTATGAAAGAAGCAAGAATAATGGTAAGGCCTATGCCATGACTTTTCTATCCCGCATTCAGTTTGTAATATGTTTTAACCGAATTTCACTATACCATTTAAAGGCATATTTTGCTCACCCATACTTACAGGTTTTCTTGAATTTATTGATTATGTGATGATGCTGCAATGTGTTATTATCTGTATCGTTTTGAACTAAATGCTTTGGCCACAAACCTTTTCAGCTGCAAGTACCATTATTTGTTTCGCTGCATCTTCCCAGATTGCGGGAACAGTTATCAACCATTTGACGTCATTTTCTTCAAAGCGTGGGGCATTTGCTTTGAGAGTTTTCAAAAGCTCCTCTCTTAGGAATTTGATGGCGCCTCCAAACACATCAATTATGTCCATTGTCTGTCCCTGGTCATCCTTCAACTTTGATGTTACACGCAGCTTCTGCAAGTTGATATTTTATATTTATATAACTAATGAATCCCTTTTGTTTCATATCATGCGAGAGTGAAGCCCTAGCTACAAATAATGTAACCATTATATCTCACTGAGTACCATAAATTAGTAATACAAACTAACAATGTTCTCTGCTAAACTTTTAAAGTATAATTTTTGTTATTTAATAGCCAAAAACACTGAAAAAATATCTCAATTTTGGAACAACATTTAATGTCCGCTTAAACATAAACAGTACATGACAGGTTTAGCAACACTCTGATAATACACGCAATATTGATGTGCGTTACTTTACCATGAAAGAGACATGCCTTTCAAGGAAAAATTCTTACCATTATAGATAATAGTGTTTTACCTCAAAACTATGAATGTTCTAATTTTACATTGAAGATCATTTAATTCAATACTTTTCCTATTCACAAATAATATGTTCGGAGGGGTAGAAATGTCATAAACTGACACTATATTTGCATTTTACAAAAGTACAATTGAGATAAACCACCCTGTAATGACGAGTATATAGTGAACCATAATTCAACTTCAACATCCTTAAACGATATTTAAGCTTCATTCGATATAGTTCAGATAAAATGCATTTGTATTACACCGCGGGTGCGACGTCATATCTATTTGTTGGCATATGTTCTTTCTAATATCATAAACATACCCTCTGTTCTTTACTTCTATACAGTTCCATTTTAAAGCAACGGAAATTTCGCCACCCAACGTTTTTTTCCTCTTCAGCAAGTTCTGCATACTTGTTTTCTGCCTATAGTGCATAAATAAGCAAGAACAGCTTGAAATCATTGTCTGCAAGGCAACATATTGTAAATGGTATGTATCATAATGCTGATGTAGATAACGCGTTGTTGTTTTTTCTTCGTAACTGCAAGACAGTTAAAATGAAAAGGATCAGGTATATGTTTTCAAAAGCAATTGGCTTATGTCATTCGACGCTGCTACAATATCATTTAACCTAAAAATGTCAGGTTGTTGATGCGTGTTACTGGCAAGGGACGACACAACTGGCGACATTAAAGCTCAAATTACGTATTTCTTTTAGTGGAATTGATTCTCCTGGCACAACATGGTCTTGCCACACGTTTGCCTTTTTAAACTATAAACACAAACGAATTCAGGAAGTATCAATTTTGGAAGATATGAAATTCAATTTAAATGCTCTTACTAGAACTGTTTCACGAACAATGAAATTGCAATGAAATGAATTGCATTTAAACAAAAATGGAAAAATATAATATATACTAAACCACATCAACTCTAATTTGTTTTTAATAATACTCAACAAATAACTACCTGATATCCGAATGAGTTGAAGTTCTTATCCTTGTCAAAGAGGATGACGGTCGGGGTTTTGTATGTAACTGTGGACCCATGAAAATTTGAAACTGTACATATCTGAAATTATGATTTCGGCTTTTAAGGGTTCGTTGAGGCTAAACTATAATTATTTCACATCGACTGTGAATAACTTTACGTAAACTATTGCTGTCATTCTGGATGCGCCAGAACGTGCTCAGGTGTTGTTAGGGGGGGGGACCTGAAACCCAACTAGTATGGATTGGTGATTGCATATAAATGAATGAAAGGTTGTAATAAAGTCTAAGTCGTCATTGAAAGTTGAATATGAAGTAAATTTTGCATAAATAATTATTGTGATTCGCCAAAAAGTGTTATCAGTAGTCTAATATCCATAAACGCATAACTGATTCACTGTATTAAATAAAAGAAATTGATGTTCACAAATAACATTGCTTATTACTCCCAAATAAGATTACCACAATTAATAATATTGTTTAAATATCCCCAAAATGATGAATAAATGTCAAATACAGTGGTTCTTATGAAGGAGTTGATTTTGAAAGAAATGAGCATAAACACGGTAATTCTATCTTATGAGACTATACTAGACAACGATATTTTAGCATTCGCCAATCATTTAATATTTTTGTGCTTTCTGCTATCAAATTCACGGTTACAATATCAGTAATCACTATTTTCGATTAATGCATTAAAGTAGTTGGAGGTTTATCAGTCAAAACATATGTTTGTTATACATGTGTATATATTAATTATGAATAGGAATGTCATTTTAAACAACGCTTAACAATTCAAAACTTCAGTCTAAAAACAACCAATGTTCTGTTATTTAAAAGCTACAAAGTTACATTTTAAATAATAAAAGCAATTCAAATATTTTTAATTTTTTCACCATTGCCAGATGCATTTCATTGATGCGTACTTACCTTATCGGATCCCCGGAATTGAAAAGCGTACCCAGAATACGTTGAACCAAAGTCTATGGCTGCAACAACCATGTGCTTGTCACGCGACATTCCACTTCCTGCTGTGAAAATAAAACAATCTGATAAAATATTGATATTAAATGTCATCACATTTATGTTAACGCATATCGTACTTAGCTTGTAAATATGTAGAATGGGCTAAACATAATAAGAATGATTTCATGACATCAATCACTTCATTACTGGAGAATAGACACTTTTTATGTAACTCAATCATGCAAACAAAGTGAATATGCAAATAAAACAATCGCAAATGTTATTCACATTGATTTACAAAAGGAAAACTATTGATCGCAATCTAGCCGATCTAAATACTTACAAAGAGCACAACGTCGATAGAATGGTTTGTAAGTATTCCTACATCCTCACAAATACCAATAAAACAAAAACTTTATATCATCTTTCTTAACTTAATTTATTTATAATACTTATACAACTTTATAAGTGAAAATATTCTATCAGACGTATGGACATGTTAAATGAACTTTTTATGAAAACGAAAGAGGAAGTTAAATCACTGTCCCAGTATTTGATAAACATGAATGTATCGTATATATTTATCAGGTACACCAGGTAGATTTAAAGGGGCACTGAAAGGTATCGTATATCTTTATTAGGTACACCAGGTAGATTTAAAGGGGCACAGAAAGGTATCGTATATCTTTATCAGGTACACCAGGTATATTTAAAGGGGCACAGAAAGGTATCGTATATCTTTATTAGGTACACCAGGTAGATTTAAAGGGGCACAGAAAGGTATCGTATATCTTTATTAGGTACACCAGGTAGATTTAAAGGGGCACAGGAAGGTATCGTATATATTTATTAGGTACACCAGGTAGATTTAAAGGGGCACAGGAAGGTATCGTATATATTTATTAGGTACACCAGGTAGATTTAAAGGGGCACAGGAAGGTATCGTACATCTTTATTAGGCACACCAGGTAGATTTAAAGGGGCACAGGAAGGTATCGTATATATTTATCAGGTACACCAGGTATATTTAAAGGGGCACAGGAAGGTATCGTATATATTTATCAGGTACACCAGGTAGATTTAAAGGGGCACAGGAAGGTATCGTATATATTTATTAGGTACACCAGGTTGATTTAAAGGGGCACAGAAAGGTATCGTATATATTTATCAGGTAAACCAGGTAGATTTAAAGGGGCACAGGAAGGTATCGTATATATTTATTAGGTACACCAGGTAGATTTAAAGGGGCACAGGAAGGTATCGTACATCTTTATTAGGTACACCAGGTAGATTTAAAGGGGCACAGGAAGGTATCGTATATATTTATCAGGTACACCAGGTAGATTTAAAGGGGCACAGGAAGGTATCGTATATATTTATTAGGTACACCAGGTAGATTTAAAGGGGCCCAGGAAGGTACCGTATATATTTATTAGGTACACCAGGTAGATTTAAAGGGGCCCAGGAAGGTATCGTATATATTTATTAGGTACACCAGGTAGATTTAAAGGGGCACAGGAAGGTATCGTATATATTTATTAGGTACACCAGGTAGATTTAAAGGGGCCCAGGAAGGTATCGTATATATTTATTAGGTACACCAGGTAGATTTAAAGGGGCACAGGAAGGTATCGTATATATTTATCAGGTACACCAGGTAGATTTAAAGGGGCACAGGAAGGTATCGTATATATTTATCAGGTACACCAGGTATATTTAAAGGGGCACAGGAAGGAGGTATCGTACATCTTTATCAGGTACACCAGGTAGATTTAAAGGGGCACAGGAAGGTATCGTACATCTTTATCAGGTACACCAGGTAGATTTAAAGGGGCACAGGAAGGTATCGTATATATTTATTAGGTACACCAGGTAGATTTAAAGGGGCACAGGAAGGTATCGTATATATTTATTAGGTACACCAGGTAGATTTAAAGGGGCACAGAAAGGTATCTTATATATTTATCAGGTACACCAGGTAGATTTAAAGGGGCACAGGAAGGTATCGTATATATTTATCAGGTACACCAGGTAGATTTAAAGGGGCCCAGGAAGGTATCGTATATATTTATTAGGTACACCAGGTAGATTTAAAGGGGCACAGGAAGGTATCGTATATATTTATCAGGTACACCAGGTAGATTCAAAGGGGCCCAAGAAGGTATCGTATATATTGATCAGGTACATCAGGTAGATTTAAAGGGGCCCAGGAAGGTATCGTATATATTTATCAGGTACATCAGGTAGATTTAAAGGGGCCCAGGAAGGTATCGTATATATTTATCAGGTACATCAGGTAGATTTAAAGGGGCCCAGGAAGGTATCGTATATATTTATCAGGTACACCAGGTAGATTTAAAGAGGCCCAGGAAGGTATCGTATATATTTATCAGGTACACCAGGTAGATTCAAAGGGGCCCAAGAAGGTATCGTATATATTGATCAGGTACATCAGGTAGATTTAAAGGGGCCCAGGAAGGTATCGTATATATTTATCAGGTACACCAGGTAGATTTAAAGGGGCACAGGAAGGTATCGTACATCTTTATCAGGTACACCAGGTAGATTTAAAGGGGCACAGGAAGGAGGTATCGTACATCTTTATCAGGTACACCAGGTAGATTTAAAGGGGCACAGGAAGGTATCGTATATATTTATCAGGTACACCAGGTAGATTAAAGGGGCACAGGAAGGTATCGTACAACTTTATAAGGTACACCAGGTAGATTTAAAGGGGCCCAGGAAGGTATCGTATATATTTATCAGGTACACCAGGTAGATTTAAAGGGGCACAGGAAGGTATCGTACATCTTTATCAGGTACACCAGGTAGATTTAAAGGGGCACAGGAAGGAGGTATCGTACATCTTTATCAGGTACACCAGGTAGATTTAAAGGGGCACAGGAAGGTATCGTATATATTTATTAGGTACACCAGGTAGATTTAAAGGGGCCCAGGAAGGTATCGTATATATTTATCAGGTACACCAGGTAGATTTAAAGGGGCACAGGAAGGTATCGTACATCTTTATCAGATACACCAGGTAGATTTAAAGGGGCACAGGAAGGTATCTTACATCTTTATCAGGTACACCAGGTAGATTTAAAGGGGCACAGGAAGGTATCGTATATCTTTATTAGGTCCACCAGGTAGATTTAAAGGGGCACGGGAAGGTATCGTATATCTTTATTAGGTACACCAGGTAGATTTAAAGGGGCACAGGAAGGTATCGTATATATTTATTAGGTACGCCAGGTATATTTAAAGGGGCACAGGAAGGTATCGTATATATTTATTAGGTACACCAGGTAGATTTAAAGGGGCACAGGAAGGTATCGTATATATTTATTAGGTACACCAGGTAGATTTAAAGGGGCACAGGAAGGTATCGTACATCTTTATCAGGTACACCAGGTAGATTTAAAGGGGCACAGGAAGGTATCGTATATATTTATTAGGTACACCAGGTAGATTTAAAGGGGCACAGGAAGGTATCGTATATCTTTATTGGGTACACCAGGTAGATTTAAAGGGGCACAGGAAGGTATCGTATATATTTATCAGGTACACCAGGTAGATTTAAAGGGGCACAGGAAGGTATCGTATATATTTATTAGGTACACCAGGTAGATTTAAAGGGGCACAGGAAGGTATCGTATATATTTATCAGGTACACCAGGTAGATTTAAAGGGGCACAGGAAGGTATCGTATATATTTATCAGGTACACCAGGTAGATTTAAAGGGGCACAGGAAGGTATCGTACATCTTTATCAGGTACACCAGGTATATTTAAAGGGGCACAGGAAGGTATCGTTCATATTAATCAGGTACACCAGGTATATTTAAAGGGGCACAGGAAGGTATCGTTCATATTTATCAGGTACACCAGGTAGATTTAAAGGGGCACAGAAAGGTATCGTATATGTTTATCAGGTACACCAGGTAGATTTAAAGGGGCACAGGAAGGTATCGTACATCTTTATCAGGTACACCAGGTAGATTTAAAGGGGCACAGGAAGGTATCGTACATCTTTATCAGGTACACCAGGTAGATTTAAAGGGGCACAGGAAGGTATCGTATATATTTATCAGGTACACCAGGTAGATTTAAAGCGGCACACTATACGTTTATGCTAAATGATTTTAATAATCAAAGGAAAAATACATGTCATGTTTGTACAAATAAAATAGTATTTTTCAACTGGCGCCTTTTCAACTGGGGCACCATACTTAAAACAAATTATTTTTACAGGCTTATTTCTGTTTAATTAGGAAACCTATCATAAATCCATACGCAAAGCCTATCGCAAAATACGGCTGTCCGTATTCTACTCCAATGCAATACTGCCGTTTTCCATTCTGCTTACGTCACATCACTGTTATCATTGCGCGATGTTAAAATGATACCATAAAACAAACAGTGTATCAATTAAATGGTATTTATTATAAAACATGTGCATTTTAAGTGCTTTAACCAGTTATACTACAATGAAAGGGTAATTAGCACTGCGTTTTGATACGGAACGTAACAAATAAAAATATACAAGTGTATATATAAATATATAATTCAGGCATGCAAACGAATATTCGAATATTCGATCAAACGTTTGGTATTCGAATGTCAAAATCGGTATTCGAATATTAGAAAAAAAATCAACAAAGAGAATACAAACACATTTTGCCTACATCACTGTAGTTGTTAATAAAGTACGTTTGTCTTGTTTTTACAACGATTGGCCCCTAATGCCAGAGGTGTGAATGTGATGACTAGGCACGCGTTATGTGTCATTTAGGGACATATCGCCGGGTATTATAAAAAGTCCCCCTACTTTTACAATAACTAGCTAGGGATCGGCTTTAACACAAATATGTTGTCTTCGCTGCAAAAACTGTGCAACATAACGCAAATCGATGTGATGACTTGATTGCCATGTGCTACAATAATATTGTTGCATATATGTGATTTAAACTGTTTTCATGTTTAGATACAATTTTGTGCTTTGAAATGGATTTTAGGATATATTGCCTCTCTGGTTGTACAATACCTGAGTCCAATAGTAGTTTACTACATCTTCTAAAATACGTATTTTGGTAATCAAATATTCGATCGAAAGAATTACCGAATATTCGAATATCAATTTTGCCATTCGTTTGCACCTCTAATATATATCGATAAATATATCCTCTCGATATAAATTGTGCCTTTTTAAAGCCGACATGATTGTCCCGGTGGTCGCATAAAAAGAAAATGAAAAGCTAAATATATAAAGAAAGAAACCTGTGCTGATATTCATAAAGCATCTTAAGTTCATTCCTAATTATTTTTTTCCTTAGTTACTAACTAGTCATACCATTTAATAACCTAATAATATAGCAAACAAACAATTATAGGTTTATTAATTGTATTTATTAAGCAAACGAAGTTTTAATGTTAAAATTACCTTTTTTGTCTTTTTTCAATTATATTTTTTTACATTATAAAGAATTGATAAAATCTAAGAAATGTCTACGTTAATCTGAATTTTAAGATTGTTAATTAATATCTATTTTATTAAGTTTGAAGTCCCTTTAACTGTGTATTAACTCGGAGATACAGGTATTGGTAAAGGGTTAAAGCCTACGTTCGCCCCTGATAATACTTTTGAATCTACGATAACAAGTCAGGTAGTCAGATATTCTTAAACATTCAATGAGCGTTTAATCAGTTCAGTTCAATATGTATATGCTGAAACAAACATTGAACGAGATATCTGCTCACTATATACTGCCCATTTTACGATGAAAGGATATATTATGTCTTTATAAACAACTAGTTGTCCTAACTACCTTAGTCTTACTCAGAATAGATGCTTACAGTAATTATGTAATTATTAATTATTATTATGTCTATACGAATTCATTTTAGACGGATTGTTTCGAAACATTAGCAAGTCACTCTCGAGTCCGTCTTGTTGATAGACAAATTTAAAATGGCTACAACTCTAAACTCAACAGTGAGCACGGGGCCACTTTAAATGTAATTTATTCATCCAAATCAATTGATATACTCTCTCAAAGATGGTATCCCTCTGACATGTCACAAAAAAGAAATAAATCACAAACTACCTATGAGACAAAAAAAAACCGGGTTGCAAGTTTGTGTAAAAATTTTAAACGGAAACACTAGTATCTGGGAAGTGTTTTACCCTTCTTATCGCGGCGATGACTACTTTTGGTTTCATCCATGCTTCTGAGGTCCCTCGGCGGAAGTCGAGATGCAATATCCACTAAAAAGGAAATACTTGATGTTTATTGAGAAAGCCATGAACTTAAAAGGGAAACT
Organism: Mya arenaria; assembly: GCF_026914265.1. Classification (NCBI taxonomy): domain Eukaryota; kingdom Metazoa; phylum Mollusca; class Bivalvia; order Myida; family Myidae; genus Mya; species Mya arenaria. The sequence continues at coordinate 57,533,314 of NC_069128.1, forward strand.
TTTTTTTGTAAGTTTAACGGGCCATATTATTTTAAAATATGTGTGAGGTTGATCACATGCACTAGTTTAAACCCATATTAAATTAATGTCTAGCAGACCGTTCCAAGGCGGTACCTTACATTCCCTGATATTCACCCCTTGTTTAATTTATTCTATTAGACCTGTGTTGTTTGTTTGTGTTGTTGTTCTGCACTTCTGACTTTAGTCGTGTGCATTTAAACGGGGTTTATGGGTAAGCTTTCGACTGCCGGACTTGTTTTTGTAGTTTTTCTATATTAATGAACCATCCCTAATCGGTACGTATGCGTCAATTTTAACAAACATGCTTGTATTCAAACAATATGGGACATTTCCTCATTTTCAGATCAATCCTTCTAAAACTGTGCACTTTTATCTCTAAATATTTCTTTTTCAGCAGATCGCCCGCTCAACCAACCGGACCAACTGAATGTTTCAAAGGTAATGTTCTTTTGTTCACAATGTCACCGCATTTGTCATGTTTTTTTGTGAGATATACATGTTTTGGAAGTGATGAAGAGGTTAAAGAACCATAATCCATTCAATTACATCATTATTGTTGCGCTAAAATACACAGAAAATGAGGATATTTAGTTAATCAATCCATATATTATGCAGGAAATTTATGTTTAATAATGCTCGTTATGGTAAACAAGGAAAATGTATCTTAACATGACTTTGTTTTTATACAATTGTGATCAACAAGTTCAAATGTGATGTTGGAGATTCTGGTATTCACCTTTTGAATTCTTCGTCTAATATTGTCTTATGAAACATGGGTTGGATTGTACCGATAAATGTGCTTATCTATTGATGGACCAGATGTCTTTATCGAAATTGTAGTTCACTTCCCCCTTTGTCCCAGTTTAATTTACGATTTGTAATAAAGGTGAAATAATTGATTAAGCGTCACCAAAAAGGCTTAAAGCAGAGTTATATTTCACTGTAAGACATGTAAATAATCGGATTCAAATATTCAAGATGCTCCGCGTTATTCAAGTTTATAAAATGAAGGTTGATATTAAATACTTTGCTTCGAAGGTAAAGGGAAGACAAATACAACATGTTTTTAACTGCACTACTGAAGTTGTTAACACATGTAATCGAGCCCTATCTTAGTACGCGTAATTTAAAGGGACGGTCTCTGTTGAGCAAAATTATTGCTTATATCATACATAAGGGAAGAAATGATCAATAAATTTATGCCTATACGATTCTACCTTCTAGTGAACAGTATCGACCCAAAAGTATGCTTTTAGTAGGTTCGACTCACCTATTTTAAACGTTTACAACTATCATTTCAGTGCCGCAATAATGAATTATGTGTAAATGCATGAAACCACATTACGTAAATCTTCCGCTTGTTGCGCGATGGATCATATCCCGTTGCCTAAAGGACCCGAATTCGATTATATCATGATTTTTTTTATATTTTTGGTCGCAAATTGTATTTGAATATTCATGCATTTATTTCCATGTCTAACCATCCTATCGTTTAGTTTTTTTCAAAACATCTATGAATGTTTCATACCTAATGCACCCTTTAATTCGTTTTGTTTTGTAAATGATAAATTCTTGCTTATGATAGTGATAAAGGATTTCGGTTATTTTTTGAAGAAGCAAAGTAGGCGGTTACAATTTCAAAACGTTTCGTATCACTTATAAATCGGTTCGCTACCGAATTCATTTTAAATTTTTCTACTGTGATTTAAAACAAAATTGTTTTGGATAAAGTTGAATAATGGACAAGGTAGGTATTGGATCATTTGAAATGGTATTCATTATTCGGAATGATACATAACATGTACTACAACATATTCATCAGTGCTGATATAACCAACAGAGAGAAACAGAATGTTCTATTCTTGAATATGCATAGCACATGCATTTTGGCCGAATAGTTAACATAACAAGATAAATGGGAAATACTTACTTATTTCGTCAATCAGCATACAGCATAATTATTGAAAGTAGAAAGTAAGCTCAAAATAGACTGCAAAATAATGAACCATGTTTTTACACCACAATTTATTGAGGGTGACTTTCATTTTCTGATTAGATGAAAGAGCTTCAAGTAATTTGAGACCTAAACTGTTTATTGTTGTTTCATACAGATGAAACACATTTCTGAAACATTCACAGAGTACTAAACAATTGATGCATTCCTTCAATTCAATAGCTTGTATTTGATTTAGGCCACTTAGAAAAATGTTTCTAAACAGACCCTTTAAAACAGGAAGCCTAATTGGTATTGTTATAAGTGTTGCTGCCGCTGCTGCTTCTACAATTTATCGATGCAATATTAAGTCATTTTGGACATTTCTTTACCATCATTTCTGTCCTCAGGTACAGTTGGTTGTTTTGGTCGTTATTGGATGCTGCACACTGGGATCCTTTGGGCAATTAACTGTGTGTAAGTGTCATTAAACGGTGTCTTTGTTTATTATATAACCAGACGAATAACTCTTTATCATAATTCCAAGCATCCAAATACCCAAAGTAAATTCTTCGTAACTTTTTGTTAATTACTTATTTATAAGTATTCGTTGCAGGTTATGTTTTTAAACCTGACATGATGTTACATTATATCCGACAATAATCAAATATTGACTTGGCTTGACTTGATGTGTTAATGTACCTTCCGCCAGAAAATGTCTGAAAATAATGCCCGTTCGTAATTTAGCTGGTATCTGCCATTTTGTGGTTCGTCATTTTAGCGCTGAAATTGCAGTTACACAAACAAAACACGCTCCTCGGTAAAGCAGGTCCTGCGCATTTTTGCATTTTTGACACGAGGGTTTTAGCATTTTTGCCATTGTGTTGCAAAAAGTCGAGAACATAAAATGGCCGAAAGAGTCAACATTTGTACCTGGCCAGTCAGTATAATTATAGCACACCACTCCTCGTCCATATGGTGTTTTTATTGCAAATTTGATAAGATTCGCTAGAATAATGCACATATGTAAAACAAATAGCTCTCGTAGTAATTTTATGGCGGATAACTACTAAGACAGGGTTTCAGATACCATAATTTAATGAAAATACTCTATGTACAAAATGTATAATTGGTTATGGTAATGTTTTATCTAAGTACAATAGTAGTCTTAAATCGCTAATTGCTAACAGTATAGCTCATCTCGATTTTATGGCGATTTTTAAAAGAAAAGATTCGTAAAATGAACGTGATTCTATCAGCAGGTTGGACAGACACAATGATACTTAGATACTAGATACTTAGATACTTAGATACAGATACTTAGGTTTATCAATTTAGCAAATATATCATATTGTAATTTTAAATTTTATTATGTTTTCGGACTGTATTCTTAGTGTTAGCAAAGTGATGCTTTTCATTATGAATCTCTATGATCACACATTTTTAAACCTTTTAATATATATTTTCTTAGGCAGACGGTATTGGATTTGTAAAGTTTCAAACAATAACTGCATCAAATCTTTGAAATCTTTTGTAAATTAGGTAATCTGAAATAGATTTCTTCGACTGCTGATTTACCTGGGACTTTTGTTTCGTTATTATTATTTTTTTTTTCTTAAATTTACTTAAGTTACTGCAAACTTTGATTACATTTACCATTAACGTTTTTACTTTATTTTGGATCGTTAGGATGTGAGGTTGTACATATACACACACGCACGCACGCACGCACGCACACACGCACGCGCGCGCACACACACACACACACACACACACTAGTTTAACCCCCCTAGAAAAATTTCATCTTACTGACCGTTCCTAGACGGTACCTTACAATCCTTAATGATCATCGGATTCAGAAGTTTTATATATTATAAATGTGTGTTGTTTGTAGAGTTTTTTGTTGTTGTTCCATGTTTCTGGTTTGTGAATGTTTGTTTTTGTCTGTTCTGTGTCAATTAGCGTTGACTCTGTGCCATTGAGTGGGTTTATGTTTAAACTTTCGACTAAAAGACTTGTTTCTGTTGTTTTTCATCACACAATTGTATAGCAATAACTCTTCTAAGAAAGTTGAAATTGTATCTAAATTCGCCAAAAATAGTTTAGCATAAAAGTTTGAAATATTTGTTTCGTAAACAAGGTTGTGAAAGAATCTGAGACAGTATACATGCATCTCTGACACAAGATTCTTATGTTACTGTGTAAAATGTTAATTAAAATAACATATTGAGTTATGTGTTTCCGGTCCTGAATGTGTCCACATGGGGTTAAAATGTTTCGATCCGGACCCTAAACACATCATTGATATTTTTCTTGCATACATTTGTTCACACATTTGTACGCATTATATAAATTTTACCGAAAAGCACATGATATGTGCTTGCCAGATCGAATTTTCTTGCCCGACCAATTTTATTGTAAATGCCTATCCGGTGAGCAATAAATTACAAACATAATTATGCTTTTTTATCTCCCTTTCCAGCATGTCCCATGGGGTGTCAAGACAGCGTGTGTTATGCGTCGTTAGGATGCACCGGAAGTTGCATGCCTGGATGGTGCAAGTCCTACGCGTAATGATTTTGGTCATTTTTACACTTTATATTCAAAGTTCATTTGGACCTAGGGTAACAAAACATAAACTATATAATAATCAACATAATACAATAATCTCAATTAATAGATAAACCAATTTTAAAGTAGTAAATGCTTTTACGCTTAACGTATACTCTTCGTTTAACCTTTTAACAAAATGTGTACATGACATTTAAAGGAAACAATTTTAAATATTTAGACTCATTTGAAATGCAAATGTGACCATTATATAGAGGACATGATTGTTATCTTTTTTCAGTGGTTTGAACTATGGAGTATTTTGTACCATGCAGTGCGGCAAGGGACAAATCTGCATGAACGGCTTCTGTACACATGACAACTCTAACAACGAGATTATCGGTTAATCGTGAACGCTCTTTGGTAAACACGCTGCACCACTCGAGTTTGACATTCGGAAATAATCATTATGTCTTTAATAAAACTGTCAATTATAATAAATGTTTTCTTCCGAACTTCTTTTTTAAAAGGATTGTCCTTTGCGTATTTTTGTCTGTACCAATAATGAAAAATACTTCAAATGATCATATTTTCAAAGCAACTACTTATTTTGTCTCAACGTATTACGACAGCATTTCATGCGGCCCGATTGTTTACAAATTCGAAAAGGAATCATCTTTATTCATATTCCGTAAAGGACTTTTGTTAGGATACAAACTTAAATCATAAGCTAGTTGGAATATTGATAACGTTAAGTATGCGTGTATTTTAAAAAGGTACTACCTATTGTATGAACTAAAGTGTGGAAAGTCAAATTAAGCATAAAAATGCGCATTGCATGGACTAACTTGTAAATACCTATCTTATGCAACATTAGAGATATTGTCATGTTATTTTCAGTGTTACTTCTTGGAATGTCATTTGTAAGAAACACCCAATAAAATAATAAATGCAAATGCAAGTTCAAATGTCTTAAATCACGGGATCATCTCTATCTGACTTATAAAGTTCTATAAAAATTTCTTCTGAATTTGGAGCACGAAACTCATGCTCTGCGGACTCCAAATTGGGTTGAATTTCTTTCCTTAGTTCAATGAAAACCTTGAATATATCGGTGCACTTGTACGAGCCGTTTTGGAAACAATTGCTGTTGTGTTAAATTTCTTTGGCGTTTACCCTGGGCCATTAAACGGGGTTTATGATTAAACTTTCGACTACAGTGCAGTTAATAACGGAAATTACTTTGGGAAACATTATTTGGGTGTTAACTGTTCCAGCCATTTGGGATGACAACACCAAGACATTCATCGCAATGGCTGGACAAAATATATTTAGTACATCACATCTCAAAGTTGTAAATCGTTTAAACATCAGTGATTATCAAAATTTCAAATTAAAATCCTAACTCATTTTAGTACGAGTAGCTACCCGAACTAGTTGATCAAGGATAGAAATTCATTTCGGGGGTATCTTGAATACATTAGGTCTAACTGGCTATTCACATGAAGCACGTTTGACAGAAGACGAAAGGTGGCAATCTGCATTACAGTTGTTATAATTGGTCAATATGATTAGTCTAGCCAAAACGCCGTATGTCGTAAATACCAAATGCGTCCTCTACGTTATCTAGATGCTTTATATTTTAAACTCGTAAATTATACACATACCTGGATAAAGTAATACTATATGTTATTCTTTCTGGTTTTCCATTGCCAGTTTGCGTGTACAACTTTCTAGCTGTGTTTTTGTTTCAGGATCAAAATTTATGATCATAGACTTAGGAGATAATACATATGCTAACCTTCATACCTATTATGAACTAAATTCGTACATCAACCTTCCTTTGATTTATTTATTTCATACGTTTACAAAACAAAAGAATGGCAGCTACGGCTAAGGTCACACTCTAGACGATATGTGTAAAATTCGATTTGAATCGTGCTATTGAACATAAGAAAAGAGCTATTCGACCTTCTGAGTTAGGATTTATGAAAGTGAAATGGCCATCATCTTTATTTCATATGTTTGTTGAGAAGAACATATTAATGTGTCTTTTCAGAAAAAAATGAAATGATGTTTTGAGATCCTAAACGAATTGCCCGAGGACGCATACTGTGATTCGGTATCAAAAAAATAACAGCTCATGTACTAAGGGAACTTTCACGGACAGAATTGAAGGAAGTAAAGACATTGATTCTAGTTGGTGGTTACAGGTACGTTTTCCTGGATACTTCCCGTATAGGTCTACAGCGGCAGCTCCATGTGTTTTGAATGGTAAACCGATAACATTTAAGATCATATACATTCTAATTATATAGTGAAAACTTCATCGAGTAACACAGTTGCCAAATATTAAGGCAAACCCCCTACTCCCCATTGCCAGGAATGGAACATGTGGCAGGCAGTTGACATATTCAAAAGTCAACAAGATATGAAACCCGGAATAAGTGTCGCGTACACTTTAGACTGTAAAATAATATGCACTCCTAACCTAAATCATAAACAAAATGACAAGAAAGCTACGGTAATCGTCCTGATGTGTTTTGGTGGTACGAGGATTAAATTTAATGCTAAAGAGTTTGGAACAGAGGTGGTTCAGTTGAAACTGTATCTTTATGGCTGTAAACGACCCTTTAGTGTGCAATGTTAAAAAGTATATACGTCGTGATAGATGTTACTGTTACACAATAAACTATGACGCCTTTTTAGGATAAAGTATTGCATATAAATCAGAAAGGCGCTTGTTTTGTTTTTTACTTTGCATATTAAAATGAACACTGTTTCAGCATTGTCGACATAAAAAATTAACAACGCTCTTTTATACTAAGTTAACCATGTAAGAGGCATGAATAGCTTGCCCACACACATCCAGACGAGAGCAAACCCAAAATTGCTGCGGAAAATCCAGCTTATGGCGATAAATGCCACAAAGTAGCATGTACACAATCCGGTTTCTTTAAAAAATGAAGTAATACATGTTTTGGTATATCTCTGTAAGTGTCTGTCTAAGAACGGTCATGCTCTTTAATTTAAGAAGGCGCTGTCTTCAACAAATTTAACGTGCGACTTTTTACAATAGACATACTTTGCAATATTTTCAAGTTGGTTTAGGATTCAATATGATAAACACTTTTAGAGGTTATATATGTTCATCAATTCATACCTTTGATATCTTCATATGATGTAAACGTAATTTAAAATGTGAATTTCTTTTTAAATGAACACAATATTCGTGATTATTAAACTATTGATTAACATACAAATACATAAACATAGAAAGGTCCTATCTTAATATTTCACTGGTCATTAGTGATGGCATGTACACTCACGTTAAACGAATTTCGAATACAAATCAAGCTTATTTCGAAATGGCCGGTTTGGATAAGCCATGTAGATGAAGTTCTTTTTCTCTCAAAATGTGCATTAAGTTCGCCTTCCTCGACATTGTTTTAACGTCAAATGTTATACTACGTTTTCTGACAATCCATTACGTAACAGCCATTCGTTGCAAAGGTATAAATCTCTACACGGAAGTCGATGAAATGTCAACCCTAATTCTGCTTTAAATCGATTTCTACAACCACTACTCAATGCATTTATAGGCGTTATAACACACTTTCAAACGTCCGTGACACAGTGTTTACAGTTGTATTTGGGGGGCGCTGTAAACATGATTTACTGCCAGCATTTGATTGGCAAGACGACATTGTGCTCGGAGAGCGTCCAGCGATTTCAATTACAGGTCGGTAAGATTTGGAGTGAAAAAGGAGGTTTTAACTTCGCTGAATTCATTATCACATTTCATTTGCATTGCACTAAAAGCAATTTAAGTTGTGATAACTTTACGACGGGGCCAATACATTGCAACCAACAGGCGCGGGTAGACCTTTATAAACTGTTAGAAAGAAAAACAAACGATCGCATATTGTATTTGTTTATTAGATTCATTACCTATACTCCAATCCAAATTGTATGGAATGGACTACCTATAAATAAAGCATAATGTAATTAAAACAGTGGACATAAGACTGTACATATAATGTGACGATTTTCATATCTACAAATGTAGCCTAAGATCTCATTTGTTCACGATCTACAGAAGCAGATGCCTTTCGTTACGTTACCATTTGTATTAGTTTTTGTTTTAAGATTCTATAGATTATGTAAGTTTCTAAAGTGACTAGATATGAAAATCGAATAACAAAACGTGAACGGTGAATTGTATTGCCATTATCAAAATGAAAAGACACATCCGTTTCCAGTTTAGTCGAATGTCCCGGGTTTAAATTTGTGATTTCGTGAAACCGTTGATCGTGATTTTGGCGAATATCGAGTTTCAACTGCGAGAAATGGAGTTTTACGATCTTGTCCTGGTGGCGCTCCGGCAAAATCCTCTCTGGCAGACCTGCCAACTTCTGCAGCGTGGAAAACATGTCGTTCTGTCCCGCGTACAGATGCCGTGTTTGCAGACCTGCCCTATCCTACATCGTGGTATACATGTTGACGTTTTGTCCCGTGTACAGATGCCGTTCTTGCAGACCTGTCCTATCCTACACCGTGGTGTACACGTAGACGTTCTATCCCGCGTACAGAAGCCGTTCTGGCAGATCTGTCCTCTGCTACAGCGTGGAGTACAAACCATACCCACGTTTCTACCACTAGAATAAGAAAATGGCTTTTGCATTAATGTAACGCATGTATGGCAGATTACATACATTTAATTAATTAGACCGAAATTTCTCTCAATTATTATATATTGACCCTTGTAACAGGATTAATCTTAGCTTACTGTTTTTGCTTTGGTAGCAATGGTGTTATTGCCAAATATTTAATGGAATAATGTAACCTTGGTTTAAAGGGTCTCACTCGTATATACCAATAATAAACAAACTAGATATACTAAATTTGAAACTATTATATTGACTATGTGATTAATTCCATATGACAAATTAATACTATCCTTTTAAAAATAAAAACAATTGTAAAGACCTTATAACATATCTCAAAGATAATCATGATGAAACATGTTTAAGTTTAAGCGAAATATAATACTTAAACTCTAACCCGTAAGACATTTTAAGATAGCTTTAATGTATTTGATATATTTGGATAACGTTACATTTACAGTCAATTATAATAAAACAACAACAGAAAGACATAAACAGTGCGATGTAACATCGTTTAAGTTCACGTAAGTAAATTCTTTTTCATAACAAGCTTAATGAGCTATGAGAACAAATGCCATATATCATTTAAGCATATGCAAAGAAGTGAGTATAACGTGTTCTATAGCTATGAGATTAATGGTTTCTAACCAACTTAAAATTTTACAGGACTTGTAATATAATTAGTAATAATAGAAATAATTTCAAATAAGCTAAATGTAACACATACAATAGAATAGAGAGTGCGAGAGAGAAAAAGAGATGGAGAGGGGGTGATAATCGGGGTTGGGGAAACATCATAATGAGGGGTTGGAGGTGAGAGTGGAGTTTAATGGTGCGCTCTTTGAAATAATCAAGTGCGTTTGTTCTGTTTTGTGGTATACCAAAGGAAATCACTGTGTAAACTTGTATTTTACACTATCAATAATGTAATATAAGTAGTGGTAAAAAGGGTTTTCACATGTTTTTTTTATGAATCTATCAAATCGCATAAAAAAATTAAAAAAACATATATTTGAAACTATTAGTCATAAAAGATATAGTTACAGTAGTTTTAAACAAACAAACATTGACCGTTGTCTTAAACTCATTAATTGGTTAACGATAAGAATTCAATTTCTTAGACAAGCGTTATATATAATAAGCCGACCCATACCCATAAAATTTGCACCATCCAGCCATGCAACTTCCGGTGCATCCCGTCGATATGTAACATGTACTCGACAGGCATCCCATGGGACATGCTGGAAAGGAAAGGTATCAAAGCATATATGTACCGATATTCGAACATGCTTATTAACTTTAAATATTAACACACTGATTGGCAGACAATCGATTTGGCATTCTGTCGATGATTGTATGGAGATTAGGAACATAAATCAAACAAACTGTGGTTAATGATAAATATGAATTATTATGACATTAGAGAAATATGGTAATGGAATTATTGTTCATAGAGTGAGGTCTGTATGATGCAATTGTGGTACAAGTATATACCTCTAAGCTAACAACATTAGAAGTATCTCTTTCCAAGGTCGTCTCTAAATAGTTCGGGATAGCCATAATCAGATACGGAGGACATACTAATGGAACATCCCAGTATTGAAAGAAACCAGTATTATCTCAGTCACACAGTAATACAGAAAGGAATGCATACATATTAATTCAGAAGTCTTCGTTCCGTTCAATCTTTGTTGTATAATGCTTGGAGGTCTGAATTGGCGGTTAACATTTCTTTTAATATATACCACTTTTATATTTTCTCCGCCCTCTTTACTTAATCAACTCTTCCGAGTTTTCTTGTGGGTAAAATATATTCTATTCGTTAATTGTATACTTGGAATTTGTTCATTTTTTCTATATCTGCAATTTTTTAGATTATAATAACAAAGTATCAGACAACAGTTTCAAGGAGTTTAAGCCATGTCCATTGATTATAAAATATTAGATTGAAATGTTTTTCGAATAGCAAACATTAATTTCTTTCAAACATGTGTTTTGTTTGTTTCATGTCGGAAAATAGCTCATTGAGCTAATGTTTCTTGTTAACATATACCCGCCTTTAACTAATATTGTATCGTATATCTTTAGATAAATGATTAATTAGTTCTTTAGTTTAAATTACTTACAAGTCTGGAATATGTTCCGTTGCGCAAAAGATCCGAATGTGAAACATGCTACAACGATCAACCCGGCCAACTGTACCTAAAGATAAAATATAACGACAAAGCTGATAGTATTAGAATATGCTTACTGAGAGATGATGAGATTTGCCCCTACTTGGACAAATTTATCCCACGTTGGTATAAATGTTAAATGTTAATACAACTAAACAGGAAACAAAACATTGTATCACCAAATGCTTGGTTCTACAGTGTAAATCATGAACACACAATAGTAGCTGAAGTAGATTGAAAGTGAGCATTATTAAAAAGTGACTATAAAATAAAATAAAACATTTTCAGTTTCGGTGTTTTTGTTGTTTTTTATGCGTAAAACAAGGTAAAGAAGCTAAGACCCTTTTTGAAATGGTTTCCAGTCATTTACATTCATTTCAAGGTAATTTATATTTTTAAATGCAAATTTCCACGCAAAAAAACAAACGTTTACAACTGTGTAATTATCTAAAGTTAGACGCTTTAGAACTCATGTAACCCCAGTTTAAAACCAAAATCATTTAAACGTAGAGAATGCATATCAATTAAATACAACGTATGATAAATTGTGTAATACCTTATCCATATCTATATTAAATACCAAGGCTGTTATCACCAACACAAGCTATAGTTTGATTAAATTAATAAGATAAATTATCATTTCATTTTATTTATATAGCGTGAATGTATGACGCATTTGAAATGTTTTGAAATCCTATTTACATTCTATTCTTCTAAGAAAAATAACCAAAACTTCCCCACATACAATACTAATCACTCCTCTAATTAACAAAACAAAACATTTTAAAGTACACATGATGCGTTTAAGCTTGATTACCTATGTTAATTATATTGCGTGATTTAATTATATCAGTAGTTCAGTTAAGCATATAACCAAACGTTTCGCTGTATACCACTTAAATTAATGGAAGAAAAACACTGTTTTCTATCAACCTAAACTTGGTACAACTGAGTCATACATATAACTGAAATATGTTGCTGATAAATGAAAAAATGACTCGTTTACCTTACAATAATATAAAAGTATACTCATAATATATAATAGTCAGTTAGGAGACTGTTTGCATTGATAAGACTAAAATAATGGGATTTCATCCCTATATAAATCTGTATTTAGTTTTAGCCATGATTGTTGAAAACTTGTAAAATTAAGAGAGTGTTTAAACTAGCTTTCAACTGTATTTATGATTTATGTTGACACAACCAATTGTATTAACCTCGTTTAACATTTGAGACGTAAACCTGATTCGACTTGTATTTCAAAACACGTACATATTCTAATGGCGGTAAGTTAGGCTAATAACATCTACACGATAGATTCTCAATATCAATTGCTTAGATGTCGTTTGAATTAATCATGTGTTTAAATCAAATACAATGCGGTTTTTTCACTTAGCTACTAAGTGAAATATTAGTATTCGGGTATTATAAAGATACTGTTTGAACGTACTTTCACTTCCGATTTTAAACTAGTTAATCGGAAAGTAATTGTGAAGTTTAGTGAAAAGTGCACTTAAAATTTTCTTCTTCTTCTTCTCCTCCTCTTCCTAGTTTAGGTACTTACAGCACCTCATTCTCTAGAACAAACAGATGCACATAACAATTTGTAAATGCGTTTAAACGTATTCAAAATCCAAAACATTACATGTTGAAACGCATTATCAATTCGTCGTTTTGGAAAGGTTTTGAATGGAATTAAAGACTAAAACAAATCATTATGCTATTAAACCAGTGGCCTTAAGACGGTAGTGCTGTTTTTCATATACACGTATTGGTAATTCAAGCGTTATAAGTTTTTAACTCTGAGTAATACATTAAAGTTACTTCGTTAATTCTTGACATAATAACAATTATTCTTGGGGCCTATCTATCTATTAAATAGCTGTTCGTTAACGTATAAGACAATGTCATACATTGAACAATCAATAATATCTAATACTTTAAATCAAACTGAATTATACATGATTTCTTTCCTTTTCATTGCTTAAAAATTAACGGAACAAATCATGGAACATTTCAAGTATTTACATTACCTAGTTTCCTAATCTTCTTTTACCAGCAGTTATAATATGCAATTTTTGCTTCAAAAATCTTAATTATAAGGAAGATAACTCTTGTACCTCAACTACCTTTAATTCCTTTTCGATAATTTTTCGCTTGATTTCCTTCATTTGGCGCTCAATTTCATTGTTAGAATTTAAGTTGCGGGGACGGTCGTCGAATATTTTCGTCTAATTGATTATCTATCTTACTTCGCGTCCGAAGAGGCCATCGTCGAACACATTTCGGAGTTGGAACGTAGGGAGGATATTTTAAAAAGAGACTTGGTATTGTTGAGCCCCAGACAGAAGCCTATTCCGCAGGACGTTGAAGCTCTGAAGGAAGAAAGGGCTACCCTCCAACGTTTGGTTGAGGAGCGTCGTAAATCTTCTGAGGCCCGGCGATTAAGGCGTGACATTGAAGAACTAAAAGGTCAACTTTCAGTGTTGGAAATTTCAGATATACATGACGCCATCTCCCCATCCCGTCCCATGTTTAGACATAGAGTTGCAGAAAATATTCAGCTGCTGCGTGCTTCAGAATCGTTCAACCGCAAGGTGGATTCAAACATGCCGCTTGAGGTATTGAACAGTGTGGAAGGTAATGTTAAACCAAAGAAAATTAAATCAGGAAAATCTTCGAAATGTACTGATATACAAGTTAAACGACCCCAATTGTGGCCTCACGCATTTGTACATAGCCAGTCCGAGATTGAGTACAATGACTTATCCATGACTCAATTTATTGCGGGGTATTGTTCAATTTAAATCCATTTATTTCATGAAGGCTCGAGGATTTCTTTGGATGAAATAGACCGCAGGATTACACACTTACGATCTATGATGTGCTTTGCATTTTGCACATGTTTATCAATGGAAGTGCATTTTAAACATTCATCAAGAAATATTGCTGGACATTGAAAGAGGCAATCGTACATGGCAGGATAGTTTTGCAGATGTTGAAAGCCTGAATCTGCTACTTGACCGGGGACCTTCTGTTCCCGCGACGCGCGCCTCCGGTCAGTCTGGTTCGTCACTTGGATCGTCAGGAAAGCGATCGTGGTTCTGCTCCTTGTATCAGAAGGGTGAGTGCAAGAAATATTCACCTCACGCAGCTCGTATTGGGTCGGATTTACGAACGGTAAAACATGTGTGTGCTATTTGCTACATGAAGGATCGTGAACTGCGGGAACACCCGGAATGTTCCAGTTGCTGTCCGCACAAGCAGGACTGACTAGATAACTTGTGTCTTACGTCTGAGTTTTCCAGTGCATTTTCGTCTGATTCGTCTATTAATCATTTGCTAGCGTCTTATGTTTACCATTCCAAGGTCTCTAGTTCGTCGCCGAACTTTTTCATCGTTTTAAGAAGTCGGCTGTAGTAAATATCATGGAAAACAGTGTATCCAAGACTTTTGACGTCTCTGATTCCGTTGATCGTTGTCCTGAATCGGAGGATTCTACCTTGTGTGATGTCACGTCGTTCACATGTGATGCTAAGGCATTAAAGATCGTGCAAATACATGACATAGTGTACATATCAGGTGTGCCAAATTTTAAAGGTGCAAGGATTTCTTTAAAAACTGGTTGGAATATTGCTGATTGACGTGAAGTTTTATTTGAGTATGACTAATTATGAAATATGTTATTTGCTGGAATACGATTCCCTATTGGCTATTGCAAAACTGATCTAACGGTTTCTGACCCTATCAATCATAAAGGTGCGTTTCGTTTTTCTGATCACGTCGATAAACATATTTTCACGGAAATGCAGCATGGGCCTATGATAGGACCATTTAAGGAGAATCCATTGTGCTGTGATCTGTGCGTTTCTCCTCTTAACACTGTGGAGAAAGATGAACTTTCTAGAAGAGTTATTGTGGACTTAAGCTGGCCAGAATTGACATCTGTCAATAGTGGAATTTTTAAAGACTTTTATCTCGGTGAAGAGGTTACGTTAACGTACCCGACTGTGGATTCGCTAACATTGTGCAAGATTGTGGACGCGGTGCTCTTATGTTCAAGTCAGACTTATCTCGTGCATATAGGCAAATATTTGTTGACCCTGGAGATATTTATTTTCTAGCAGTACATTGGCGTGATAAGATATATATTGACTGTGCATTACCTTTTGGATTGCGTTCGGCAGCGTATATTTGACAACGTGTAACCAACATGATACGTTACATCTTGACGTTACAGCAAGTCACTACGGTCAACTATCTGGACGATTTCGGTGGCGCTGATACTCCTAAACGTGCCGCTCGGTCATTTGATGATTTGTCCGAGACATTGGAACGCGTCGGCGCCCAGGAGAACATCAAGAAGGCATGTTTCCCTTCCACAATCATGGTATTTCTTGGAATCCTGCTGGATTCTGAGCTCATGGAGCTTTGCAACACCAAGGAAAGGTTATACGAGATCCGCAACCTACTTCCGGTTCGGATGCATCTGAAATACGCCTCCAAGTGCCAAATGCAATCTTTGTTAGGGAAATTGCAATTCGTCGGTAAATGTGTTAAGCCTAGTCGTGTGTTTATTTCACGCATACTTATGCTTTTACGTGGTCTCAACTTGAAAACTCATAAAGAGAGATTAAATTCGGAATTCAAAAAGGAAATAGTGTGTTGGGTAAATTGCTTTAAAATTGTGGTCGAGTAAATTGATAGGTAGAAAGATTTCTATCTTTTGTGATAATGAAACAGTGTGTTGTTTGCTAACTTCTGCTAAAACCAAAGAGGTAGTGTTACTTCAAAGTTTGCGAGAGGTGGTTTTTCCCGCGTGTACTCGAGAGTTCAAGATTCGCGCCATCCACTTGACTTTCACGGACAACAGACTCGCGGATCAACTAACCCGTTGGCACAGTGATGCACACTATAAGAGTCAGTTTCTTAAAGAAACTTCAACATTGAATACACAGGAGATTAACGTGGATGAATCATTGTTCATAATTTAGAATAGATGGTGATGCGCGTATTGCATCTTTAGACACTTTTCACTTGTACAGGTGTTTGAGGCAACTATGGATTTTAGTCTGTTTACATTATCCGTTATGCTTATTTTTATTTGAAAACTTATATTTGTCAAAATCAGCTACATTTCATTTGAAAGACTTAATTCTTATCTAGCTTCTAGTTTTCTTCGTATATTTAACTAATTTGTTTGTTTTATTTTATTCCGTGTGAATACCACACAGTTTCATTAAAAGTATTTTTGTGTGTTTTCTTTTCATTATGAGATGTTGCTAACGAAGATTCTAGTGGTCTTTATTGTCTCCGTCGTCAGTTATAATTTACTCAGAAATCAGCTTTTGCTCTTGTTACTTACAAAAATCTTGAGACGCAAATTCGTTCCTTTTTATTGTTTTGTGAATATTACGACCAAAAAGACTGTACTGTATCTGAAGAAACATTGTGTTTGTACGCTTAGTTTTTAATCAGAAGTATGAAGTCCGTTCAATCTATTAATAATTATATCAATGGTGTACGTTTATATCACATTTTCAAGGGATTTGTTTTTCCCGAAATGTCTAATATTTCTTTACAGATGACTTTTAGAGGTCTAGCTAAGGTTTTTGTGTCATTCTTCTCACCAGGAACCTCCGATTACGCCTGGTATATTGCTAAATATCAGAGACGTTATTGATATAGACATTCCTTTTAACGCCATTGTTTGGTGTGTTCTTGTATTTGCTTTTTATATGATATGTAGAAAATCGACTATTGTGCCTCTTACGATTTTTTTCTTATGACACTAAATATTTATATCGTAATGATGTGACCGTGTCCGATTTTAGTTTTGTTAACCTTAAATACGCTTAGACAAATCAATTTGGAGACAATAATGTTGTTTTACCGATGTATAAGAATGACACATCTCCGCTATGTCCAGTTGTCGCATATAGTAATATGAATAATCTAATCAAGCAAACTCATTAGATCCTCGGTTTAGTGTCGAATTGTCCCATTCTTTAGTTCTGCTTGATGCAAGTAAGCTTGACAGAAATTTTAAATGCATCATGAAACTCAAGTCTGTATATGGAGCCTCTGAGTATACTTTACATTCTTTTAGAAGAGGGGTGCATCTTTTGTACGTTAAGTGTGGAGTTCCTGGTGAACTTGTTCAATTATTTGGCAACCGGAAGTCGGACTTCTATTTACGTTATTTACGTTTTTCAGATGAATCTTTGATTCAGACCGCTAGACATGTAGCTCTGTCAATTTAATTTTTTGGGCCGAGTTTTTGTTTTGGGTGATTTGGCTGCTATTGTTTTGTATCATATGTGAAATAATTATGCAGCCTTTTTTCGGCCAAAGTAAAAAATATTTTCATATCAATTGTTTTAATTATTCCCGAAATAATTTGCAAATTTTGCTTCAAAAATCTTAATTATAAGGGAGATAACTCTTGTACCTCAACTACCTTTAATTCCTTTTCGGTAATTTTTCGCTTGATTTCCTTAATTTGGCGCTCAAATTCATTGTTAGAATTTAAGTCGCGGGAACGGTCGTCGAATATTTTTACCCTCCCTCCCGTACTGTATTATTTTTTTTTAATTTTATCATTTATTTGTAATCACATGTATTGTGTTTTTATTCATATTTCCCCGATTTACGGGTGATTTGGCTGCTATTGTTCTGTATCATATGTGTGTAATAATTATGCAGCCTTTTTTCGGCCAAAATAGAATATATGTTCATATCAATTGTTTTAATTATTCCCGAAATAATTTTACACCTTAATGTTGTGAACCACTTTTTCCACGGTAATAAATCTTAAAACACAAAAAGTGTAAGTATTCTACTTTTCTGCCTTTTTGACTTCAATCATCCGTTACATTAACACATTGGACTAGTCACAGCTCCCATAAACATTAGCATTCCGTTTAACTCAGTACACTTCCTAGCACTGTAGCCTAAGTAATTAAATATAACTTGTTCACTATCTGCTAACTCTTCAGAAGCAGAGACACACGAACCCTTAGTATAGTAATCATTAGTTACGCTGCCGATCACCGAAGTCAATAGCACAAACGGTAGTTTCAACTTGACTTCACCACTCTACCGCTTTAACTAATTGAGTTCGGACAGCGGTCAAAGCGTACCTTATACACACGCTGATACGGTGATACGGTTACTCAACGGGAAAAACGATGCTGATAGGATAACGATAACGAACTCTTGTACAATGATGGAAGAGGGGTGTAAACCAGCTTTGCTATACTAAGTTCTAAAATAATCGTATGTAAAATAAATTACGACTTGATGTTAAAGCTGCACTCCTATGGCTTAAACCGTTTTAGAAAATTGCATAAAACATCGATTTTTGAACTAAAATATAAAAATCTGCGGTCTTATTTTTTGTCAGCAGTCTTATATAACTGGTTTCCATGGATTTGCGTAAAAAATTGGTTCGTTCCAAGATAAAAAAAAAAAAAAGTTGTCGAAACGTTCAATCTGTGAGAGTGCAGCTTTAAGCAAGATATGCTATTCAAAGTTATGTATTTCACTTGATCGACTCTCTCTTTGCTATAATTTATGAGTTTTAAATATTTCAATCCAACTATGCAACCCTATAAGACAGGTATAATTTGCGTGGATATGCCGTGGGTTAAATTATACTCAATATATGTCCATGTGTCACAGTATGAACGACTATGAAGAAATCCAAAATGTCATCCGGTGAACTGGTGCTTTACTGACCATTCCAAGGCAGTAATCTTATCTGCAGTTGGTCAAGCTATTCTGATGGATGTGTGTTCTGTTAGTTGTGGTTGACGTTTTGTGAATCTCGATCTGTGTCTTTTGGTTCCTTACCCCCTGTCTCCAAACAGAGTTAATATATGAGTTGTTGACTTCTGGTATTGTCAATGTTTTCGTTGAATCATGAATAGGTATAAAACACGGGTACAATTAAACTAAAAATAAAAATATGTCGTCTGCGAAAATCCGACTAGACGTAAAAGTGTCATGGGTTTTTTCCCGACAAAATATTATGACTCATAAGCTGGAAATCTTTACTTTATTTATTTATTTTTTAATTATCTCTATTTCCAATTGTAATTGCGCATTGTTAAACGTATTGTTTTGTTTTTCATTCGATTGATTAGCGAAACCGGCCGAAGGACGGAAACCATAGAAAGGGTTGAGTGTTCCGGTGCCTCCCGCCCTTCGGCCGCTTTCGCTAATCGATTAAGGCGAGCCGGGTACTACGTCATTTTGACAGAACAATGTCTGGCTAGCGCTTGTGATAATTCGCATTTTGAAGCATTTTCGTCGTATACTGTTTCTCTCGACAAGAATACCGGTTTTAACGTGTATATAACGGGCCACTGCATCTATGAGCCAGGTAATTTGTTTGTAGCTTACGAAGAAGTTATAATTTTCAACGATAATTGGTCTTTGTTTACATTTTTGCCGGGCGAACATTCTTCACTTGTTTCATATTACAGTATAGGGTATTTTTGAATTTTGTCAAATCTCATTTTATGTTTATGGCAATGTATTATATTGATAATATACATGTTCAAGTATGTATAAAATATATTTTTGGCTAGTTGAAATTAATTATTGTGACTTTAATGAGCCTTTGTCATCAAGCCACTGTGTGCATCAACACAATTGAATAGTCATGTGGCGAAGTTATTACTTGTTTATGAGATCTGTATTGACTTTAACCACGACACATCGTCAAGAGAACTATATTAAATTTTAAGAAAAAAAAACAATGCACAAATAAAGTATTTCTTTCATTTTATTGGCAAATTAATATAACTTATATGTTAATGACAAACGTTCTGAAGACAATCGCTAAGCTTTTAGAATTTGATTAATGGAGCATAAGCATTATCCTAAAGAAATTAATATCAATTTTAGCGAATTCGCAAATGTTTAACATAATACAGAAGCTTAGACGACTGTAAATAAAAGTTTTACACAAACAATAAGCACCGTTACGTGACGGTGAATGTCATAACATGTGTAAATACATATATATGCCTTAACGGGATCCTTGAGAGTTCACTGTCAACTTGATACCGTTTCTTAACGGTAATTATAATAGGATGCATGCATAGTTTTTAATGATTTAAAAAGAAAAGAACAATAATAAAAAATGACAAACAATCGCAACATTCGCGACAAATCACATCAGTTTCCGGTTTATTCGAATGTCTCTGGTTTATATGTTAGATCTCGTGCAACCTTTATAATTTTAGCAAAACCTCGAGTCTTCTCTGCGAGAAATCAAGTTTGACGCTCTTGACCCGGGAGAAGCCGTTCCGGCAGACCTGTCCTCTTCTACGCTGTTTAAGATCTGTCCTGTGTGCAGTAGCCGTACGGACCACATACCTGCCCTCTGCTACATCGTGGAGTACAAACAACACCCACGTTTCTACCACTAGAATAAGAAAAGGTCGAGTACATTAATGTAAAGCATGTATGGGAGATAACATATCTTTAACAGTTTTCAAATGAAATGATACTTCAACCTGTTACTCTAAAGATATTTCAAGAAATAGTGTCATAGGTTTGAATTATTTGTATTGTATTGCATTAAGATATATTTGTACCATACATGATAAAACAACAACAGAGAAACAGAAACAGTTCGATATAACGAGGAGAGAGAGAGAGAGAGAGAGAGAGAGAGAGAGAGAGAGAGAGAGAGAGAGAGAGCGAAAGAGAGAGACAACACAATGATGAGAGAGAGAGAGAGAGAGAGAGAGAGAGAGAGAGATAGTGGGAGAGGGAGAAAGAGAGGGAGAGAGAGAGAGTGTAGTGATGTGCTCCTTGAGTTAGTGGAGTTAATGGGCTTTTGTATTCTTTATTAGTTGTCGTTAAGGTTGTTTTTCACATGAGATGATATTTAATAAATTATAAAACCATTTACAGTTTTTAAAACCACATATACTTGAAACAACTAGTTATTAAAGAATTAGTTATAACAATAGTTTTATACGAAACGAAACTGAACGTTGTCTTAAATTCAATAATTGGTTAACGATCATCATGCAATTATAAGACATGTGTTTTATATTATAACCCAAACCATACCCGTAAAATTTGCACCATCCGGCTATGCAACTTCCGGTGCATCCCGTCCCTATGTAACATGTTGTCGCCAGGCATCCCATGGGACATGCTGGAAAGCAAGAGTATTAAAACAGATATATACCAATTGGAGCATACTGTCAGAGTAACTTTGGACACTTACACACTCAGTGGCAGTCATTCAATTTGGGATACTAACGATGATTGTATGAAGAAAGGGAACATAAATAAAACAAACTGTGGTTAATGATTTATAGGAATAATTATGACATAAGAGAAATAAAGTTGTTTATGGAACTATTTTCATACAATGCAGTTATACTACGGCGGAAGAAGATAATATTAAAA
Source organism: Mya arenaria (assembly GCF_026914265.1). Classification (NCBI taxonomy): domain Eukaryota; kingdom Metazoa; phylum Mollusca; class Bivalvia; order Myida; family Myidae; genus Mya; species Mya arenaria. The sequence goes on from NC_069128.1 coordinate 57,555,096, forward strand.
GTTACAACATAGGGAATTATCAACTCCCGTAAGCGTCTCTATACAAGTTCTGGGTAAACCATGTTCTCCAATGAAGCATCCGAGTATAATCAAAGTAACGGTCGTGTTTGCGTTGCGCGCGTAAAACGGCTTATGCCGATTGCCCAGTTATAAATGAGTTTGGCCCATGTCATATCATAGATATTAATTAAGAAGCCTTCGATCCGTTCAATGTTTGTTTTAGACTGACTGGTTGGTCACTATAGTGGAGGTCCGAAGTGGTGTGTACTATTCCTTATATTATACCGCACTTTTATCTTCACTCCGCCCTTCTTAATCATTAAGATTTTATATAATATGTTGTAACCTTAAATTGGAAATTAATAGACAATTTAAACTTTCAAATTATCACTCAGACGACAGTTTCGTTTTAAAACGAACTCGAAAAATATATATCTTGTAAAGTTTATTCAACGGTTACACGCATTTAGTCTTGAGCGGGCCTAACAAGCCATTATTTCATGACTTCCTATATAAATCATCGGTCAATAATTGTTGCTATATGATCGGTCAATAATTCGGTAAGCGTTTAACACTTCCGAATTTTCTTGTGGGTAAACTATTATCTTTTCGTTTATTGCATACCGAGGATTCTTTCATTTTTCTATATTTACTAAATAATTTAGACACTAGTTAAAAAATGTTTCTGATAACAGTTACAAGTAATTTAAGCCATGTCAATGGATTATGAATTATTTAATTAAATTATTTTACGAATAATATACATTTTTTTCAAACATAGCAATAATCATGTGACTTATGCGTTTGATCAAAATTGAATTAGTTATAAATTTCTTTAAGAACTTACTAATCTGGAATATGTTCTGTCCAGCTAAGGATCCAAATGTGCAACATGCTATAACAAGCAACACGACGAACTGTACCTAAAAATATAATTCAGGTGTCAGGTTATACTGATTAGAGATAGATAGATAGATATCTTTATTTCCTCCTTTTACAGAAGATTTACACGAAGATTGTTATAAAATATATGCAGTGGCGGACCTAGCGAGAGGGTACAAGGGCCCGTGCTCAAAATGAACCTTAAAACTCCTAATTTTAACCTTTAATTGATGCCTAAACAATTCAAACGCATATATATATATATATATATATATATATATATATATATATATATATATATATATATATATATATATATTATTTTCAGAAGTATGTCCACTTTATAAGATGTATAAAATAATTTTTGAACGAAGGGTTGAAATGCATCGCCGATTTCAAACGTGTCATTTCAACACCTCAGTGAAATGAATTTCTTGAGTAGGTTTGTATTCCTGGATCCGCCACTGATACACAATCAAATAGTGTCAAATAGTTATGAACAAACATCAGTACATATAAAATACAAACAGTATTTAATTAAAACAAAAATTATAGTAAACGTTCAATTAAAGCTGAGATATTTGGCGTCAAAACAATAAATACGGTATTGAAGAAATAATATACATAACAAATACGGTTCGTTTATCAAAAATCATAAACAAAAACTATGAAGATATTATATCAGTTTACTCCAGGGCCATAATCACGTTAATCGTTAAAAAAACAAATTTGACAACATAAAATGTTAGCACCATTTCTTGGGTCTCCAGTATATGTCATGAAAACATTATGATGAATGAAGTAAGCTGAAGGTTCAACGTATCGAGCAGTAAGTCTTGTTAAACTGTTTTCTTTTCAGTCGTCGGTGTTTATTTATTATTTTATCATGTGCATGTCTGTTTTTCTTCAATGCGACATCTACGGTTAAAATGAATATAACAAACATACATTTTGAGTGATAAATCTTAAACTTCTTACTGAATAATGCATTTATGGAAAATATTAATTACTGATAACAAGGTTGTAACCATGCATTTAATAGCTGAAATCGCACAACTGTGAAATGACTGGTGGGTCCTAAAGTTTAACTAAGATCAACGATCGTCTCAAGAGATAGAAATACTGTGTTTTAAGCACCCTTTTTTTCAAATTAAACAGTGTATCCTTCAGAGAAATGAAAATGTTTTCGGTACTTATTCATCCTTTCGGTACAATAAAACAATTATATTAATTTTGGTACTGCCTATTTGGGAGTAAGAGGGCACCTTAATTTAATTAAACAAAATAAGTTATAAACTATCTCTTTTAACAAACCCATGTATATCATTAAGTTACTGTAAGAGTTATGCGTTGTAATTATAGTCTCATATTTTAATTGGACCAACCGATTAGTTGGCCATGTAATTGGCAATAAGTATTATTGTAATATTTATCATGGAATGTATATATGCTGTTTTGATGAAACGTTAATCAACTGTCCAACTACTGAACTAAGACCTAGGTTTAAAATAAAATTATAAAAAACATAGAGAATGTATATCAGTTAAATACAAATCATGATAAATTGAATATTACCTTATACATCACTTTATTAAATACTAACACTGTTTAGAACACAAGCAAGAGTTTAATTAAATAAAATAACTTAATATCAAGTCCTTGCACTTATATAGCGAGTATGTATGACGGATGTTTTTGTTTTTGTTTTTGATATTGTATCTGCGTACTATGCTTCTAAGAGAAAACCACTCCAAAAAACCACAAACAATAATAAACACTCCATCAAAACATTGTAAAGTACGCGGGATAAATTGAAGCTTGTTTACTTATGTAAAATATGTTAAGTGTATCACTTCAGTTGTGCAGTTCAGCACGTAATCAAACATCTCGCTCTTTACTTCTGTAATTTATGAAAGAGAGGACTGTTACCTATTAACCTAAATATGGAGCATCTGAGTCATACGTATAACTAAAATATGTTTCGGATAAATGAAATGAATCGTTCACCATAAAATAATGTGAGAGATTCGCCATATTATGTTATAGTCACTAAGGTGACCATAAGCAATGATTTAACTACTTTAAAGGCCTTTCATTTCTTGATTTATTTGTAGCCATTTTTGTAAACTAACAAAATGAACAGTTTTCAATTCAGCTTTTTTATGTTTATAGTTTGTGTGGACATAACCATATGTATTAGCCTAAACCGTATATGAATTGTTTTTAAAACGCGTACTTATTCTAATGGCGATTAGTTAGGCTAATAGCATATACAATCTAGATTCGCAATACTGATTGCTAAGAAGGTGTTTGTTTAAAATAATCAAATTGAATATAATGTGTATAGAACAACGTACAATGTGTTTTCTTCCAACTTCCAGCCGTTACTCAGTGTAACAGTGGTTCACGGGGTAATTTAAAGATAATGATTGAAAGTCTGTATTAGGGTCTGTTAAATACGACAGTAGCAGAAAGATGATACGTTTAACATTGACACGATCGAAGCTTGATAAACATACCCAGTTGCCAATACTCAACGAAGGCCCAATTTGGAAGCACAAGGAAAAGGCTCAACAGACGTTTGAACGAGGAATACACAATATAAAATGCTATTTAAATTTCGCAATTTTTAGATTATTTGTTAAACAAGGAATACACAAGATACTAAACAACACAAGTGTTACGATTTGGTATTTTCAATTAACATTCTTACACAGTGGTAGGTGCTAATATTGTCAGGGCAATAGTGGGGGAGAGATTTGGATGGTTACCTGAAGGTAGGGATTGAACCAATGATAGGAGCAACCATGCCTTTGTATGCTAATGATTCTGATAATATCAGCAAAATCTAGTAGTTTTTAAATTATATGATTAAATATAATAACTCCTCTTAGCAATACTGTCCAAAGATTCTTTTCTAGCAAGCTATATTAATTCTAACATTTGTACCAACCACGCATCAATGTACCATGATGTAATTCCCATGTATATACTGCTACTTACAATGTTGCTGTTAAATTGTATACGATTATCCTTTAAGTTATACTCTTGTAAGATCTAACAATTTTACAGTGGTTTGTCAACTAGCAGAACCGTGCGCGTGTGGATAGCCCGTACAGCCTGAAAAAAATGTTGATGTTATCACTGTTTTCCGTGCTCTAATCCATCTTACTTTTTGCAATTGTATGCATGCATATAATAAGGAACGGCTTTTATAAATACTTGTTCCAATTTTTGTACCCAATTAAAACTGTATGCAAGCCACAAGCTCATTGTTATGTTTTGTTATGTCATGTATGTTTGAATGACGTCATAAACCAAAGAAACACATTCAAACAAGGTGTCTGTTTAAAAAAAGAGGAAAAAAAACATATTTTTAGTGCAAATAATAGCCGTGTCAAGAAAATCTCATTATTGTACATAATTATCAATAGAAGTATCATTCTTGGTTTGTATGTGCACGATCTGCTATAATGTTAACTAAATTTCCCTATTTTTGGATTCATGGTTGAAGCCTTGTCAGTTAATTTGAGTAATTTATCTTTGTTAAATGAATATAATGCATCTACAGTGCTACTATCGGACTTAATTGTTGCTGTTCACCTTTGCATGATGTTTTAACACATGTATTAGTCTCTACTGTTATACTAGTATTAACCCTGTTTTAAATGCAAGTAGCTTTTGCTTTCTTTACACGTTCACTGATATATTATTAATTCTCAGTGTTAAGAATATATTACGCACTACAGTAGATACTAGAAAATACATTTCATGAGATCTGTTTAAGGGATCTCATGTTCTAAAAATGATGAGTGTTTGTCAGCTTGCTAAGCAGAGCCACTTCATTCTGCCTTAACGAATAGACAGTACCACCAGTTGTTAGAATTCATACGGCTGAACTGGCAGTTCCAATCCATAGTACAATACGTTCTTTTTGTAAACACGAAGTGTACCGAGAGCTGATATACGAATACATCAATGAAAGCTGCAAGAACAAGAGTTTAAGAGATCCGAACATTGATGGGCAATATTCCCAATTGGAGGCGGAGTCATAAAGTCCCTGAGTCGCTCTAGGCATTGGAATCAATGGACCGATCAGGGACTGCAGTCTGAGAGAAGAGCTAGATGAGGTAAAGCTGAGGACGGTTGGTGGGGCTTATTGACCCTCAGTAGAATCATATTTCAATATATACGTTTGTGTCTATTGTTCACTGTCGTTTGGGCTCTTGACTTGTGCCTCTAAACAAGGTTATTTTTAATGTTCTACTTCTGGGCTTGTCCCTGTAATTTACATGTATTGTTGATACCTGCTGTAGTCGGTCAGGGATTGAGGAGACGGAGTTACAGAAAGTAACGACTACTACATTTGTGAGATTGTGTGTATTTACATACAAATGATGTTGTTGCAGTCTAAATGAAGTGTGTGCATTTAAAAAAAATTAAGGTCACATACAACTTGCGAGAGACCGGTTAATACCAAAGAAATATTGCTGGTCAGCTTCACGAAATAGGCGCAGCCTCAAACTATTCCAAAAAGAAAACACCTAAACATTATAAAATATTTCATAATACATCCGTCGGCATCATACATCATACAAATGTAATAACTAATTTAATAAGGACACAAATGCCTCTAGAGTAGTTAGCGCGCATGCGCGAAACTGTAATATATACCCACTTCATAAAACCAATTAATTAGTAAATGTAAAAGTGGCCGTTGTTTACGTCGGAGGCTTCCTAATGATCAAATCAGAATCCGTCCGACAATCCATTTGGCGGAACGCATAAGCCGAAGCACTAAGTTGGTAATTATTCTTTTGTAATGAATTAAAACAAAACCTATATTTTGTGTAATATTTACATTTTTCCATGCCTGAAATGTGTTTAGCATTTGCCGTGACCGTGGGCTCTAAGATCGCGAACCAAAACTCAATAAAAACTGCTGGAGTATTAACGGAACCGTCTTACTTATGTTTGCAACTATCATGTTTAATAGTTTTGAAATTAAATTGTTTTACATATTTTTATGAACAAATTTTAAACACAAAACAGCAGATACTCTTTTGAAAATTTGCCTAAACTTAATAAATTTTCAATAGCTTCTCCGTTAAGAAATATTCATGCAGTGGTATGCAAATAATTATGAATATTTATTATCTAACCAGATAATAGCTTTGTTATTATATCCGAGTTGGGATAAGAGTGAGGTTGTGCACACAAACTGGTTCAAACCCCAAGTAAATTTACATTTTACTGACCGTTCCAAGGCGGTACATAACAATCCTTGATAAACATACCTATTTTTCATATAAATTATATGCATTCTGCAGTTGGTTGAGTTTTGTGCTGTTGTTCCATGTTTCTTGTTTGGGATTTTTGTTTTTTGTGTTCTATGTCTTTGGCGTTTACCATGTGCTTTAAACGGGGTTTATGTTTAAACGTTTGGCTACTGAGCTTGTTTCTGTAGTTTTCCTCATACGTATTGTTTTAGTGGTTTAGTTTCTGCTGTTGTCTCCCTTTGACCAATAAGTTACTTGATTACATGTATATTGTTAAATGCTTTTAAGAAGCTTTTTTGACATTTTTTGTTCATGTACATTTCAGTGGTTGCAGATGTCATTTTACTAGTTTACTCTTTTTTTTATTCTACTATATTTAAGATAAGATCAAGACAACTAGAGCAATTCAGTGTGCGATATACTATAAGCTTACTGAAAGATTGATTTCTATATTCAATTCGTATTACCACCTGTCAGTACTTTCTTTTAAATATTGTTATGAATATCAGGATTACTATTGTGTATTTTCCGAGGGTGTTTTCTATTAGCTCTGCTGTTGATTGTATGAAACTAAAATATTTATTCATCGGAAACATAAGAATAGTAGCAAGAACTGAATGATCTAGTCCGGAACAATGTCATCATCAGACGTGATCAACAATAGGACAGCACTACACCGAAAACGATTGAAACCAATTGCATAAAATGAAAAATAAATCCTATTTTGATCCCAATAATGAGCTCCCTTCTAGAAAGGTTCAAAACGAATTATGCTATTCAAACGTTTTAAAACAGCATGATATGTAAAGGCTAACTACTGCGGAGTATTTCTTTTGAATTCGAGAACTAATAATACATAATGTTGAACCCCTTTTTACTTTAAATACCTGGACATTTCTAAAGTACATCTTGGTGACCTTTTATACCAGTATACTTGTACCAAACTACCAATATCACACACTCTAATTAACAATGAACAAAAAAAACAAAAACGTATAAACACCACGTATGCACATAGATCAAACACGCAGCGAAATATTTTTTTCCGATAACTGATGAGATTACCGCCTTGGAACGGTACGCTAGATCACCACACTTGTTCAAAAATATACACTGCGTGGAGAAAACTTCATCGCTAAAGTTACTTCCACTCCGATCACCAAATAAGCAGCCGTTAAGAGAGACCGCTCTTCTCCCATGGAAAACGATCACGGCTTATTTTAAAACGATATCCTCGGGTGGAGGCATCCCTGATTACTAATCTTGTTCGACAACTAGTTCGAAGAATTTACTCTGATCTGTTGTGACCATTTGGAACTTCTAGAAAAAAAGGGGAGATCGCGCGCTACAATACACTCGCCGACATTAATTGGGCATTGCTTGTGTTGCGTGAGCACCAGACGAAAATATGGACTCTATTATTCTTGATTTAGCTACATCGATTTCAAGTTACTTGATCATTGACGAGACTGTTCGGACTTATCGTGAGGGCTCTCGTAAGACAATATTGGAGCACCAAGGGATGGTATTCTAAAATTATTATTGTCTCGTTTGAGGCAAATGTTGGACAAAAGACCATCGACATTCAAATCAAGTTGATATGCGAGGATTTAGGTTAACGAAAACATAAATAGCTATCTTTAACGCATGATCGACGAATGGCTACGTTCTGATCATGTACGGCATAGTCAACGTCTTCGTGATCAACTCCCAAAATGAACTTTGCATGACTCCTCCCTCTTTTGCACGCCAAGCTCGCCCAAATGCCTGTGATTCATCCTTCGTCGTTGTGATCCCGACTTTCTGGTTCACAATTTACTTAATATTTACCTCACCATTTGTGTACAACTGTCTGTTGCACGCACTAGTGGTTTCAACAACGAGGAGCGATGGTATATTAATGTAATATAGTATATGATTATCTTTCGAGAAGCTTGAAAAATATATATCATTGACGGTTTAACATTGCTATTGTTTTATTGTGCTTAAACTTTATTTATAGCATGTGCTCTTAGATTATAATGACAACTGATGCTGTTCTAATCTAAATAACTATTGTTTCTCATTTAATCTTTAGGTAGTATGTAGATACACACATATCAATGTCAATTTAAAAATGCTAATTTTAATTTGGATTGAAAGCTATTTATAATAACATGTGCGTTTCTATTCCGTCTTATGCAATCCGATGTTATACTTGTGTCTTCTTATTTTTTAGTCTCTCTTTGAATAGTATAATGTTACATTGTGTACATATAAATTATTGACATTTTTATCATGACATTTGTTGTTTGGAC